>NC_079419.1:27132195-27432195 GCF_026213295.1 Gadus chalcogrammus | reverse complement strand
GACTCATACCTGTTTATGAATTATCAGCCCACTGTATCAGATTGTGCAAAACTGAAGTGGAATTAAAGTGTCCGGTATGTGTGAAAGAGTGAGTATACCTGGAGGTACCTTGGGCCGCCACTCGTTGTTGGAGGCTCCTCTCTCTCGCTGTCTGAATCTTCTGTGGGAATCTAAATATATATATTAAAAACATTAATAGGTGTTTAAAGTATTTTCCACAAGGTGTAATGATCCACTATCCAAGTATTTCACAGATACAAAAGATTAAAATTCATTTTCTACAGCATTAAACATATACAATATAAACTTGTGGACAATATCGATGAAAAGTTAGCAGAAGAGTACAACATACAATGTAAGATTGACAATTTACCTGGGGATCCACTGGGGCCACTCCTCAGGGAGGACTCTTCTGTCCTGCTCTCGATCAATCTTTCAGAAACATCAAAAATAATTACATAAGGTGTACAGGTAATTTTCCTAAAGGTTTTATAATTCATGCTATACAGTGTTAAACAAACACACTATAAGCTAAAGTATAATATTAGTGAAAGTGTCTCTGGGTAGCAAATACAAATATGCCATACTTTAATGTACTGAAAAAACGAACTGATATGTTTTACAATGCACTTTCAACCTGACTGTATATGAATAGACAAACTTTAAGCCAATTGTAAATAAGATAACCTCATACCAAGCTGTACTATATGCGAGTCTCTATACTGTATACCTGGAGGTCCATTTAAGTTGCTGCTCTCTGGGGGCTCCTCATCCTCGCGCTCGGCCTGTTTTTTCTCCATCTCACCCTCATTCTTTGCCTTAGCTGACTTCTTTCCACTTGCCCTGAAGAAGGACGCTATGTCTGCCTTCTTCCTCTTCATTATTTTTCCCTCTTTAATGACACTTATCCAAAATGCAGCATAAATACTGTATGTACCTGACACAATCATAACACGTTCTGGCAACAATAGCAGTTAACAGCAAATAACTAGATCGAAAGTCGATCCGAAGTTGCAAAAACAAATACGTGTAGAGACTAGAGAGATTATATTAAAACACTGTACACAATCTCGCAACGTAGTTATCAAATACAGCATAGCATATAGCAATTTTAACAGTTTACTATGTTCTCCTCCGATCTACCTTGCTTCTAAACTTTGCAAAATAGATAATCATGGGTGTGATAGTCAGTTATTAGAAGACAAAAACAACATCCATTATGATATCATACCTTTCTGTTTTGGGTTTCTTCACTTAGCCGCAGGTGCCGGTCGAAGCGTCAGGTGGTAACAGGCATTCAGGGCATGCTTGAGCCGTTTAATTCAAATACAGGACGTGTGCGCGCGGCTAAAGGGTCCGGCAGTGTACTAGCGGTGCGAGAAAGGTTCCGCATTTTTCCACAGCCGTCAAAACTTTTGACCGCTGTGATCCGGTGCTTGGGGTGGCCAATGGGGTGGCCGAGATTCTACGGGGGGTGGCCGTGGCCACCCCCGGCCACCCCCTGGCTCCGCCACTGCGTCCAAGTACGGGACGCAAATCTCATCTCTGAGGTCCCCTAGACATCCCTCCATGTGGCGCTGAAATGCAGCTGGCGCATTCGTGAGGCCAAATGGGATCCTGACCCATTCGTATAGTCCCCATGGTGTTATGAATGCCGTACAGTTTTTGCTTTTCTCACTCATGAAGCCCCGATGATAGGCCTTCCCCTGGTCTAACACTGGAAACCAGGAGTTGCCTCCCAGGTTTTCAAGGATCTCCTGTATTCTCGGATATGGGTGCCGGTTAGGTATTGTTTTCCAGTGGGGTATTCCACAAAGCCGGTTTTATCACATAACCGGGTAAGTTAACCCAGGGTTTGCGGTAACCCTAGGTTTTCCGTTCCAATGTTGGTTACTATAGAAACATATGCTCTGAATCAAATGTGGTCGTAGCAGGTTTTGCGCAGGTTAAGTTTGGAACATAACCCGGTTTTTAGGTATTTAAACCCGCGTTGACCGCAGATTTCATTTTTTCATGGCATGCATGGCATGCATTTTGATGAGAGGCCTGTTGATATCGGAGTGCAAATTATACGTGCATCATGGCATATCGGATGAATTTTTGCTGGAGAGATGTAGATTCTCACGCAAATCTTTGATATATTTAATTAGCCTTCTCGAGCCTTCCAACACTACCAATCGAGGACCTGGCCTCAGTTCACTCCAGACTATTTGCGTAGCCTCCGTTTTTTGCAAATGGTAGTTTTATCTATAATGTTGGAGATGCTGAGCACATCTCAGTCCTTTCAGATGACCCATCCACGTCTGGACCAAGATTTTCATCGGCCTCCTATCATACAAAGAGCAATATGCCGAGAGGCGCTTAGAACAGAAAGTATAAAATAGTCCTAACGGACTTGCATCCACTGGAGAGTTAGTCTGTGTCATGACCATACTCGTCGCAGTGGGAACTGGCGGCCTAGGAACTGCTCCGAATAGCGATTCGGAGCAGTTTGATCGTAGCCGGCGGCTTCATTACAAGCACTAATCTTGATCTGTGAAGTTGACGAATTGTCACTTTTAGGTTTTCTACCCAGTTACCAAAAAAATAAAATTTGGAACATATGCGTTGTGGCACGCACACGGTTTGCATGTGTTACTTCGAAGGCAAACAAAATCTAAAATACAAGAAAAACACAAAAACCATTCAACCATTTCCCTCACATGGCCCCTGAGGAGGTACCTCCAGGTACCCCCTCCATGCCAGGGCGCCCTGAATTTATGTCTATAAACAGCTCCTCCACGGGGGTCAAGACAATTTGAGGGACAGATCCAGTCTGCAGACTGTCTGCCTTTTCACGATTGCCTTTAAAAAAGGGGTTATTTAAATGTATACCAATACGATGGTGGAAAAAGCTTACCAGTTTGTATGTTTTTATACTTAATTTTTACTTCATCCGCTGACCGCTTTGGTGCCATCGGAGTACATATTTTTTTAGAAGAAAAGGGTTATGTGGTAGGAATGTTAAGAATGCTTAACTGGGATATTTATAGATTCATGTCTCAAATATTAAGGATCATGCTTTTGATGTGTAACTAACGCATTTACGCGGTCAGCGATCCACTAACAGGCTTTGGTTCTCCGGGTTGCAGAGGCTTTAGCGTTCCCTTTTCTTGTGATAATGTCCTTCTCCTCGTCATAGCTCGCCACAAGAACCTGGAGTTTTATTTCATTGAAATAAGCGGCCCGTTTTGCCATTTTGATCAGGTCAGTCTTTATAGGTTTGGCATGGACGCGCACCAGTATTAATTTCGTTAACGAAAAATATGACGAAAAATGTTCGTCAACAACCTTTTTTCCATGACTAAGACGAGACGTTGACTAGCTAAAAATAGATCTTTGATAATAAAAACTATGGCGAAATGTACGTTTTGTTTTCGTTGACGAGACGAGACAGGACTAAAATGTTAGTGGTGTGCTATTTGGACATTCAAAATGTACGATATTTTCCAATCGTTACCCTCCCGTAAGATTCTTACGCAACTGTTCACTCCTCCAGTAAATAGGACGGACCTTAGCTATGACTTGGCAACGGGGAGAGATCGAGAAGTGGATAGCATATGGCAAGCGTTGTCGTAAGTGTGGTCGCACCAACCATAAGCAAGACGCCTGCACGACTGAACGAACAAACAAACGATTCGCGAACGACTCCTCGTGGCGAACTGAATCACGCAAACTGGGTCACGGAAACGAATCATTGAATCCACCACTAGTCAGGACCAATGATGAGGATTTCGGATTTGTTGGAGTTGAGTTTGAGAAAGCTGTTTTGCATCCAGGTCTTGATGTCAGTCAAACAGTTGGAGAGGGTTGAGAGGATGGAAGGACTGATGGTTTTGGAGGGGAGGTAAAGCTGTGTGTCATAGGCGTAACAATGGAACCGGAGTCCATGGTGATGGAGGATCTGACCAAGAGGAAGCATGTACAGAATGAAGAGGAGTGAACCAAGCACAGAACCCTGGGGGACACCGTGGATGATAGGAGTAGTGGCTGATTGACAGTTGTTGATGGCAATGAATTGATGTCTGTCGGAGAGATAGGATCCGAGCCAGGAGAGGGCGTGCCAGTGATGCCAAGGGTGGATTGGAGACGGGAGAGGAGAATGAAGTGATTGATCGTGTCAAAGGCAGCACTGAGGTCAAGGAGGATGAAGATATTTAGGGAGCCAGTGTCAGAGGATAGCAGAAGGTCATTGGTCACTTTGAGGAGCGCAGTTTCTGCACTGTGTTTGGAGCGGAAACCGGATTGGAAGAGTTCAAAGAGGTCGTTGGTGTCAAGGTAGGTGATGAGTTGTTTGGCAACAACACGTTCCAGGATTTTGGACAGAAAAGGTAGATTGGAGATGGGGCGGTAGTTGTTAGGGGAATCAGGATCCAGGCCGGGTTTCTTTAGTACGGGGGTGACTGATGCAAGCCTTATGGAGGTGGGGACATGGCCGGAGGATAGAGAGGAGTTTACAGTGTTAGTGATGAGGGTGGAGAGAATGGGGAGACAGGCCTTTAGAAGTGTGGTAGTGACGCTTGCACAGAAGCATATGTCGGACATCTTTCTTTATTCTAGGTGGAATTAGTAACATAGTTACGCTATTAAAAGCGTTTATGTAAACATTTTTTGAGAGAAATGTGCATTTTACTTTCATAATGGTCGCTCGGTGAATGTGTAGGATGTTTGGTTTGATAGTTATGCAACCTCAACGTTTTGGCGGACTATATCTCTGCTGATCAACACTACGAATGCTGGAAACACACCAGACACACCATGTGAAGTTATTTTACCAGATTATTGTTATTTATATCCGAGATTATTTAATCTAACCCGATCTAAACTCTACGATGCACCCAAACCAGCGCAGCCACAGGCGTGTTAGGCGCGTTGAACAATTTTTGTGACACACAATGATCAAGCGTCAAGTTAGACACGTTATGCGCGTTTTTTAACGTTCTTAAAAACGACAAAATATTTGATCAGAAGTGCCTTTTGATTAGACGGTGCCAGCGTTTTTGGAGCTCAAAAACAGAAAAATCGGAAACCACCCTCAAGATTGGAAAACTTGAATACGCTCCGCCGTAGTGTTTTCGTCTACACTGCCAACACACAAAATCTGCTCGGATCTGCTTACGTCGCGTACGCGTTTACGTCACATACACATACACCTGGAGGAAACTCGCCAACGCTCTGAACAGCTCCCTCTCTATGGACAAGTAGTCCAAGGGAGATATTAAGTATATTCTGTATATGGCCCACACTCACCTCCTGGGGGCACATCTGGGGATGGATGAAATGAGGGACAGGATCCTGAACAGGTTTTATTGGTAAAAAGGGACGTCGAGGACTACTGCCGAGCCTGCCCCGATTGTCAACGCACCGCCCCGAGACCGACAACACGGAATCCCCTCATCCCCATGCCACTGATGGAAGTCCAATTCGATAGACTAGCGCTAGATATTGTAGGCCCCCTTCCCAGGACGAGCCGAGAACACCGCTAAATACTAATCATCTACTAGTGACTAGTAGATGATTACGCGTTGCGTAGTCATCGACTACGCAACGCGCTACCCGGAGGCAGTTCCTCTCCGTGCGGCCAAGGCAGTGGCAAAGGAATTGATGATTTTATTTAGCCGGCTGGGGATAGTAAGGGAGATTCTGACAGACCAAGGCACCTGTTTTATGTCCTGAGTAAGAAAATAACTACTCAGCATGTAGCAGGTCCGCCACCCTCGGACATCCGTCTACCACCCCCAGACCGACGGTCTCGTGGAGAGGTTCAATCAGACCTTAAAAACCATGTTGAAAAAAGTGATGGAAGTGGACGGAAAAAACTGGGACCAGCTACTTCCACACGCATTATTCGCTATCCGGGAAGTACCCCAGGCTTCCACTGGCTTCTCTCCCTTCGAGCTACTCTACGGCAGACGACCGAGAGGGCTACTTAACATTGCCAGGGACGCATGGGAGAATCAACCCTCCCCACACCGCACTGCCATCGAACACGTGGAGCAGGTGCGAGGCCGGATGTCACAGATCTGGCCCCTGGTTCGGGAACACCTCGGACAAGCCCAGCAAGCACCGGCCAGGGTGTACAACCGGGGAGCCCAAATGCGCACCTACAACCCGGGCGACCAGGTCCTCGTCACGCCTCAGAGTGCAAGTTCCTCGCTAAATGGAAGGGGCCATATGAAATCATCGACCGGGTCGGCGAAGTCAATTATCGTGTCCGACAACCAGGAAGACGCAAGTCTGTCCGTTGTACCACATCAACCTGCTAAAACGATGGCAAGCACTGACTGCTCCCCGGGATCCGACTCTCCTGACACTGTCCGCTCGTCTACACATCCCCGAGGTTCCAGTGGGGGAGTTGCTGAGCACGAGCCAAACCCAGGACATGCGGGAGTCCGCCTTCGCCCCTACAGGGTCCCAGAGGCACGCTGCGCCGCCATCAGGGCAGCGTGCTGCCAGCATGCTGCAGATGGGGGTCATCGAGGAGTCCCACAGCGTTTGGTCCAGCCCTGTGGTTCTGGTACCCAAGCCAGACGGGACTTATAGGTTCTGCAATGACTTCCGCAAACTGAATGAAGTGTCAGCATTTGATGCGTACCCCACGCCCCGGGTGGATGAATTGATAGAGCGACTGGGCCGGGCCAGATTCATATCCACCCTTGACCTCACCAAGCCAACAGACAGTACTGAACTTTTCGAGATAATTATGGGCTTAAAGACCTCAAATACAGCTGGTATTGATGGTATTAGTAGTAAAATTCTGAAAACTATTGTCGATGTGATCTTGGAGCCGCTCGCTCATTGCATTAACCCCTCTCTTACAACAGGGGTCGTGCCAAAAATGGCTAAAATTGCAAAGGTCATACACATTTTTTAATCAGGAGACAAGAACATCATGAGCAATTATCGCCCCATATCACCATTACCAACTCTCTCTAAAGTATTTGAAAAGGTTGTATATAACAGACTGAATGGCGATCTTGAAAAATTCAACATTCTTGTTCCATCTCAGTTTGGCTTCAGGAAAAAGAGCACCACCTGTATGGCTATACTTGACCTTGTTGAAAAAATCAATGACTGTATTGATGAAGGTAAATTTGGAATAGGTATTTTCTTGATCTATCAAAGGCCTTTGATACTATTGAGTTTAAGATACTACTGAACAAACTACACCACTATGGTATCAGAGGCCTCGCCCTTGATTGGTTCAAAAGCTATCTCTATGACCGTCAACAGTATGTTTTTGCAAATAACTGTAGCTCACCCTGCAAGCACATAAACTATGGGGTCCCCCAGGGGTCAATTTTGGGGCCACTCTTATTTATCCTTTACATCAATGATTTTGTAAATTCCACCAATATCTTTCATAAAGTAATTTTTGCTGACGATACAAATCTCTTCACCTCACACAGAAACCTACTTTTTGTACTGGGGAAGTGGAGGTTTGGCATAGCGCTAAATCGGATACAGGGACAGCCTACCCAAAGTCTATGAGTTTGTATACACGCGCAGGATACTGGTCGCCGCGGGGAAAGAGCCCACTCGTCCTCGCTCTCTCTATTCAACACCACGCCGCCGTCTACCAGAAGAGGCCTCTGCCTTCAAACCAACCTGAAGCGCCTCAGAAACATCTGTCTACCTATCGTCGCATCAATTGTTTGTGAGTACAGCATAGATTGTTTGTGGCTACAGACTACACAACCTACAAAATGACAACATCACCTGAGGACTCAATCCTCCTGCAAAACGCCCAAAACAGGATAGCTTACCTGACTGATGACATCCGTAGACTTTCTGCTGAGCTGCGAAAGAAAGAAGCGATCCTCTCCAGTTTCAGTGAAAAACTCCGGGAGAAGGAACTTTTACTCTCCAGCTTCACTGATATCGCAACCGATCAATCAAAGCAGATCTCCACCCTTAGTGCAGCCCTCCAGGACACGGTCCTCTGGGACCCATCAGGCATCCGAGCACCTGTCTCCTCCACTCCTGGCCCTCAACCCTGGACGGAGGTCATCGTTCGTGACCGAAGAAGAAGGCACACTAGGGCGGTCATACCTGCTCTGCCCCTCGGAAATCGGTATGAGGCCCTCGCCGCAGTCGAAGCTTCAATCGCTCCACCGGCCGGGTCGGACGAACAGCAGGACCTGCTGCGTGCCTCGCCGGCCCAGTCATCACCTCCGGCAACTTCCCGCTGGACGCTTGCCAGTGTCCCGGCGATTGGGGCTGCTCCTCCAGTCGTTTCCTCCCTGGGGGCTGAGGTTATATCCAACGGCTGTCCAGGGGTTCCTCCGGTGAAGCATCCATCCATCGCCGCATCTACCATCCAGTCCGATCAACCAGGCCAACAGCAAAATGGATATTCCTCATCCCGGCGAAGACTGCTGCAGGAGGCAGTCTCCAGGCGATCGGCACCTGAGGCGGAGCTTCCTGAGGCGGAGCCCGACGGTGCCTCTCCTCTCCAGCCGTCGGTGGAACAGCCGCTGCAGGGAGCCTCTGGAACCACTGCCACCACACACTGTATCCCCGGCCCCAAGATCCCAGTCATTCAGCCACTGTTCCCACCATCCACTCTGATTATCGGCGACTCCATCACTAGACATTTGCGCTTCTTCAACGTTATCACGCGTTGTATGCCAGGCGTCTTGGTTACTGATGTCCTGGCTGAGCTCCGGGATATGCTACCAACTCTCCCATCCACAATTCGGAGGATTATTGTCCATGTCGGGTCAGATGACTCTGCCCGTTGTCAGTCAGAGCTCACAAAAACTGACTTCAGTGCTCTCATTAGCTACCTTAAGCAGTGTGATAAATCTGTATTTGTCTCGGGTCCAATTTCTACCATTGGGCGCAGGAACGAGCGTTTCAGTAGACTTTTGAGCCTTAACACTTGGCTTCGGGACACTTGCGGGGAAACCAACGTGGGCTTTATTGAAAATGTCGATGTTTTCTGGAACAGACAATCACTCTACTTGAGGGATGGATTACACCCAAACGCGAAAGGCTCACGCCTACTGGCTGCAAATATCCACTATACCGTGACATGCATAGACACAGGCAGATGCAGTCGCCATGCACAGAAATGACTTCCTGCCTCTGACTTCCGCTCCTCTCCTGTGGAAACTACGATCCCCCTGCAGCTTACAGCATCTAGCGCCCTCTGCTGTCCCATTCCGGCATTGACAACAAATTGAAAAATACCCAAGACTAGGCAAAGTGGAAAATATGGAGTGCATCGCCGCGCATTAAGGAGCTTGCAGAGACTTCTACCCTCAGCTCTGTCTCCTATCACCATGGAGCTGTTTAATGCACAATCCCTCACAAATAAATCCCTCCTCATAAATGACCATATTATAGAGAAAAGGCTTGACTTCATGTGTCTAACTGAAACCTGGCATAAACCAGCGGACTACTACGTGCTCAATGAAGCATGCCCACCTGGATACAACTACATGGAGAAAGCCTGCAGCTCTGGTCGTGGTGGTGGACTGGCCATCATACACCGGGCGGAACTAAAACTATCTCCTCTGCAAATGCCTGACCTTTCCTCTATGGAATGTCTGGCCTTCAAATGCAAACATCCATACCCCATGACAGTGCTTCTCATTTACCGTCCTCCAAAGCCAAACTCATCTTTTATACCAGAGATAAGTGATCTGCTGACCTCACTCTGCAGTATCTCAACAAACATTGTCATTGTTGGTGATCTTAATATCCATGTCGACAACCCCTCCTGTCTGTTTGCAGCAGATTTCCTGAATGTGCTTGAGTGTCTTGGCCTGCAGCAGCATGTTGAGGTCCCTACTCACACCAAGGGGCACACTCTGGATCTGGTCATTACTGACACTGCCCTAATAAATAACATACAGGTCTACGATCTCGGTGTATCTGACCACAAGGTGGTCTCAATGGCCTTTACTTTTATGCTGCCAACCACTACACTTAGGCGTCAAATGTCTTTTCGCAACTGGAAAAAAATTGACGCAGCCACTATGAGCATGGATCTCCAGCTCATCACCTGCCCAGCATCTGCCTCAGCGGATGAATTAGTGGAGATCTATAATACCTCACTGAGCAGTGTTTTTGATCTCCATGCCCCAGTCAAATCACGTATTGTTAATTTCTCACGGTCTGCTCCATGGTTCACTCATGAACTGAGGAAAATGAAAACAGCTGGGCGTGTCTTGGAACGGCGATGCAGGCACTCTGGGCTCACAGTCCATAAGCTGGCCTTCCGTGAGCATCAAAAGGCATACTCAAATTCCCTTAAAGATGCTCGCTCACAGTTCTACTCCAGCCTAATAAATGAAAACCCTGGAAACTCTAAACAGCTTTTTTCCACCATAAAGCATCTCCTGAAACCACAACCATCCTCCTCAACTGAAGCTACAGAAGAGCAATGTAACAGCTTCATCGACTTTTTTAGATCAAAGGTCGACAGCATTCGCTCTGAGATGTCCAGCTCTCCATCTCTGCTTCCCTCTGACGCCAACACCCTATCTGCAAGTGTGTTGTCTCCCCTGCATCTTGCTGAGGTTCAGGAGAGCCATGTTGAGGAAATCATCAGGAAAATGAAACCCTGTACCTGTACCCTGGACCCCATTCCCACTGCTCTGCTCAAGTCACACATCCCCACTCTCAGTCCTCTCATCACCAAAATTGTCAACCTTTCCCTTCAGTCAGGCTGTGTCTCGCCGGCTCTCAAGGTCGCTGTCATCCGTCCCCTTCTCAAGAAGCCCACCCTGGACCCGGAGGTCCTAGCCAACTACCGGCCTATCTCCAACCTTGCCTTCCTGTCCAAAGTGCTAGAGAAGGTAGTTGCTTCTCAACTTCAGGACCACCTCAAACACAACAACCTGTTTGAAAAATTCCAGTCAGGATTCCGTTCAGCCCACAGCACTGAAACCGCCTTGCTCAGGGTGACGAATGACCTGCTGACGACAGCTGATGTAGAATTACCCTCACTCCTCATCCTCCTGGATCTGACTGCTGCATTCGACAAAGTGGATCACACAATCCTCCTAGAGCGCCTCCACACCACCATTGGACTGTCAGGCTCTGCACTCAAGTGGTTCCAGTCCTACCTATCAGGCAGAACTGAGTATGTCTCACTGGGAAGATGCAATTCCAGACAGCTCCCTGTCTCCTGTGGTGTTCCACAAGGATCTGTCCTCGGCCCCATCCTCTTCATTATCTACATGCTCCCCCTCGGCTGTGTTGTCAGCAGACATGGGATGTCCTTCCACTGCTATGCCGATGACACACAGCTGTACATCAAAACTGCCCCAAGCCCCTCTGCTGCCATGTCATGTCTCACTGCCTGTCTTGGGGAGATAAAGGCATGGATGAGAAACAACTTTCTCCAGCTAAAAAGCAGCAAAACCGAGGCCCTTCTTGTTGGCACTCCACACCAGGTTCAGTCATCCTCCATAACTCATCTCACTTTCGACAGTCAGGTCATACCCCTCTCCACAACAGTAACAAATCTAGGAGTTAGGTTTGACCCTCACCTCACCTTCAACGATCATATAAAGCATCTGTGCAAAATCTCCTTCTACCATCTCAAAAACATCGCCAAGCTCCGCCCCACTTTAACCCTGCCAGATGCTGAGAAGCTCGTCCACGCCTTCATCTCCTCAAGACTGGACTACTGCAATTCACTGTTCACTGGGATCACTGGCAGGAACATCCAAAAGCTGCAGTACATCCAGAACAGCGCTGCCAGGATCCTGATGAGAGTCAGGAAATACAACCATATAACCCCCATTTTACACTCACTGCACTGGCTCCCTGTCTCATCCCGCGTCAACTACAAAGTCCTCCTACTCACCTACCAATGCATAAACGGTCATGCCCCCCCTTACCTGCAAGAACTCATCACTCCCCAAACATCAACCCGCCCCCTCAGATCCAATAACAGTCTGTCCCTGCAGATTCCAAACACCAGGCTACGCACCATGGGCGACCGGGCCTTCGCCGCTGCAGCCCCTCGACTGTGGAACAGCCTCCCGGACCACTTAAGGGCAACACAAACACTAGCCTGTTTTAAGACTGGCCTAGAAACCTTTTTATTCATAAATGCATTTCCTACTTTAAAAAAAATAAATATATTGTATACTAGCACTCTGAGATTCTGCTAGAATGAAGAGTGCTCAACAAATAAAATGAATTATTATTATTATTACTCACTCTCCAAGACACTGTAAACACAGGGTTAATGAAAGTGGATGCCTGGTTTAAATGTAACAAACTTTCACTCAATGTTAATAAAACTAATTATATGTTATTTTGCTCAAACAGAAAGAAAATCAATACTGAACTGGTACATATCAATATCGACAATCAGGAGATCATAAGGGTAAGCTCCACAAGATTCCTGGGGGTCCACATTGATGAATTTGTCAACTTCAAATATCACATTGATCATCTGACAAAGAAATTATCAAAATATGTTGGTCTTTTCTACAAACTCAGACATTCTCTACCATTATCTGCTTTACTCACTATGTACAAAACCCTTTTTGAACCGCATCTGAATTACTGTAATGTCATATGGTCCAATACCTTTCCCAGTTACCTTTTAAAACTTGAGAGTCTACAAAAGAAAGTCATACGTGCTATGTCCTGGGTTGCAGTAAATACTCCAACTCGCCCGCTTTTCCACTGCCATGGTCTTCTAAGACTCACTGAATTCAATCTCTTCCATAATGCTTGCCTGATGTTTGAAGTCATAAATGGCCTAAACCCCAGACTGACCGGCCTGCTCCCTATCTGCCACCCCCAGCACCAACACAGAACCAGGAACAAACACCTGATAACGGTTAAACAACGGCGTTTACATTGTACTGGTATGAGTGTTGCCTGCAAGGGGCCACAGATCTGGAACAGACTTGATGAGGATCTAAAGAAGCTGTGCTCTCGGTCCGCTTTTAAAAAAAAACTAAAAGCATATTTACTGGCTACCTATTTATAATGTACCCTAACAATATGATGGATGTACTGGGATTATTACTGTATGATTGATTGTATGTATTTGTATGTTTGTTTTGTCGGCACTGTTAAGTTAAATGTACTGTATGATTGATTGTATGTATTTGTATGCTTGATTGTCTGCACTATTTTATGTTTTCTTGCATGGTACCACATTGTGCATCGCTAAATTGATTGATATTGCTTTCAACAACAGGGTGACGTGCTGGTTCCTGGCCTTACTAGACTACCACTTCCAGGTTGTCCATCAACCAGGACGGGCTCACGCCAATGCAGACGCCCTATCCCAGAGGGACGCCTGCCTAGGTCTTACCAGAGGAACCCCCGGCTTGCTGCTGAGGGTGGGGGTATGTGGCAACCCTGCGCCGGCGGACCTGGAGGAAACTCGCCAACGCTCTGAACAGCGCCCCCTCTATGGACAAGTAGTCCAAGGGAGATACATCCCCTTCAAAACGGCTATAACCGCCCACCAATCAAGCAGGCACAGACAATCATGGGGATTGACATCACCTGGGGGACGGCGGCGGCACAGGGGTATTAAAGGCCGAGCACACGGCAGTCAAGGGAGAGAGACGCATAGGTGTGACCGACATACTATCGCCCTAACGTGTGGAATGCTTTCCCCTAGGAATAACTCTAGGGCGCCGGGAGCAACATTCAAACCGGACACCAAGACGGACCTGGTCGGAGAACACTCACCTCTTTTCCCCCTAGTGCAGTGGTGTCAAACTCATTTTAGCTCAGGGGCCACATGGAGGATAATCTATTCCCAAGTGGGCCGGACCGGTAAAAATATGGCATAATTATGTAAAATTAAACATGCTGTGAGCACACCAAACACAGGTTTCCCATTTACTTCCATGAATAAAAAGGACGATGACCATTTTTCTTGGAAAACTCTGCACTGTGTCCACTTTTCGTCTTTTTGACAGAGACATTTTGGGGCAATGAGAGTGCCAAAGCGCATAATGTTGGAAGTATAAGGCAGAACGACAAGGTAGCTCCGGGCTAGCTGCACTACCTGTTTATACTTGCTCCCTGCTAAGCCCCGGTATAAAGTTTGCTTGCTTAACATAATTGCTATTGCGACTTCTAGTGGACACATTAAGAACAGCAGTTTCTTTCATTGAAAAATAGCAGATCATTTTACGTTACATTCCAAAGCGACTTCCAGTTACACACAATTGTCCAGAAGTTCAATGTACAACAAATTAATCAGTGCCAGTCAATGCAAATCATGTAATGCTAGGAAGGATTTTAATAAAAAAATAAATAATTTTCTTTATAATTATTATTATTTATTTTTTTTACAATACTGTACTTCACAAAATCATCTTGCGGGCCGGATTAAACCCGTTCGCGGGCCTGATCCGGCCCGCGGGCCGTACGTTTGACACCCCTGCCCTAGTGGAAGTAGCCTTAGTTATTTTATGATTTTCCTTATTCTCCTGAGCGGTCCTGAAATAAAACACTCGTTCCGAAACCGGGCTTCCTTTATTGGGAATCCCAGCCACCGACCACTGGGTTGCCACAAGGGAAATTAACAAACATGTTGGATTATTTCCATGCGTCGGACCGTAATGCTGCTCTGGCAGCTCTAATAAACCTACAGGAGTCTTTCCATGAAATGTACAGGATATGTACAGATAGAATTAGTGAACAGAGAAGGATCTGTAATTGTGTTTTGGTTTTCGCGGCGCAGATAAGAGAAGAAGGAAGATGCTACGCATGCGCTCAGACATGGCGGTGTGATAGTGTATCACAGCACCACCTAGCCGCCTGGTATCCATACCCAATCAAATTCCACACACTTCTGAGTCACCGTATGCACGCATATTTCCTCCCGAAAACGCTCGTCTAAACGCGGAATAAAAGACACGTCGCCACTTTCTCCTCTTCTGTTCAGACCGTCATTATGTAAACGTAGCCTCGAAAAACAATAGTTGATCGCTGCATGCAGCACTCACCTAATAAATATTTCAATGTCTACAATGTGAATGCTACAGCATTCACACTTATAAAGATTTCAATATCTAGAGGGTGAATGCTACAACATTCACACTAATAATCAGCGTAATTAACAACGTTTTAGGGTCAGTTAACAGTCTTAACAGATTACATAAATCGCTCCGGATTGCAATAGTTCCAACTAAAGTCATTTCTGAGAAACATTTTTTTTTGTCTTTGTACTAATTATCTATTCAACAGATAATTTCTTTCAGTAATACTTTCTGACAATTATTAATTATAGTTGTGTTTGCAGCCGCTAGTCTTTATTTTAATTTCCCTAAGGACAGATAGTTTATAGTCCCATGCAATAGTTTCCTATATAGTTACAGCAGCGTGTCTGTCCCGAACAACAGCCCAATTGGCAGGGCTAGCAGCGCCACGTTAAACACTAAACAACCATATCTGCAAGCATAAAATGTAAACTGAGGCATTTATTTGTAGTCCAATCAGATACAAGGAGATGAGGGGGAGGGGGTGTTCATGTTCCTGTTTGAGTCTTAAACTGGATGTGGATTCATTAAGGATCATTGCATGATATCCTTTGCAGGCCGGCTATGGCGGCTGGCCAGATGGTTGGTTCAGAGTTGCCTAGCGACTGCAAAGATGAAGCTTTCATTTGTCAGGTTTCACAACAAATATTCGCAGACCCACCGCACTACACCACACTACACTGCACTACCCTGTTCTGAGTCTGAAAAGAAAAACCTGATAGCAGATTAATTACTCTTCAGGAGGGATTTCATCATCCTGACCTCCCGTAAAAGTTAAAGTCTTGCTCGTTCTACGCGACCAAACGTTCTATAATCACCCACCGGCCATTACTATTCTCCTTCCAATGGCGGAAAAGCACCAAGATGGCCGCATGGGATGTTGTTGACATTATGTCAAACCCTCCTGTAGGGCGTCGGATCGTAAATGTAACTTCCTCCGCCTCCTCCTCCTCCTCCTCCTCCCTTGCTGCGCCTCCTGACAGCTCCGCGCAGTGCCTGGGGGCCGCCTACCCCTCCTCCCTGGGGCCCAGGGACGAAGGCTGCTGCTCAACATGGGGTCGGGGGGAGCAGAGGACAGAAAGGAGGAGGAGGCCAGGCTGAGGGTGGAGGCGGCTGGAGGAGCAGGGGGGTGTCTGGGCGCTGTGCTGGGGAGCTTTTGGTAAGGCAGACAGATTGCTCATACATATTTGATGTTTTAGCATGCACTGTGCCGGGTGTGTGCGCGGTTGGTACAAAGCGTTTATTTACAGCTTTCAGTGATTATTTGCACATTACACACACACAGACACACACCCACAGACACACATACACACACCTTCTGAGAAACACGAGTAAACAAGACTTAGATTTTTACCCTCCTGCTCCTCTCCTCCACTCCTCGCCCTCCTCCCTCTCCCCTGTCTCAGAGGACTCTAAGTGTTCCTGACTCTCCCATCAGACGCTGGGAGTCGAAGCCACAACACTCAAGCAGCTCTCCATGTCCTCTCCTGCCACAAGCTGCAATCACACACCAGAGAGAGAGAGAGAGAGAGAGAGATGCAGCCACACTGAATGCGTTACGTGCGTTAGATTACGCCCGTAACGCGCCTAACCTGACGCTTGATCATTGTGTGTCGAGCCCGCCCAGCGGAGGTGTCTTGCTTCGCCCTGATGGGGCTTATTTTCGATAATGACCAGCGACGTTCTATACATTATCCTGCTTATTACAAGGCTACTTGCCAAAACTAAAAAATTACTTCAGACGGTGTCTTTTTACAATTTATTCGTTTCCAGCATTCGTAGTGTTGATTAGAAGAGAAATAGTCTGTCAAAGACGTTGACGTAGCTTAGCTACCGAAGATGCTGGGGTTCACAAGTTACCGGAGTACTACCCATGCAAGTGAACGGAGCGTTCCACGGCATTGCCCGTGTAATAAAGGCCTACAATATTTCTGTTTATGGCATAGGTTGCTCCTCAGATGAGGCCAATAAAGCAATGATTAAAAAAAAAACACTAATGTGTGTTTTTGATCAAAGGCCCGGGCCGAGGATAGTGGGGGGAAATATCAGCCCGACCCGGCCCGCGGGTCCGGCCGGGTCAGGTCGGGCTCGGGCTCAGGCAGAGAATCTAAACTCTAGTGCATGACATCTGGGTGAGTTTCACCACCTCCTCATCGTTTCAGCCCACACTGAAACGATGACTTGGTCGTCCATGTTCCTTCTGCTTCTGTGCGTCCTCCGTCTCTCTGCCAGGGACGTCGGGTCAAACTCAACGCTGATTGGCTATCGCAGCTAAGCGCCACGCGTAGGCGCGTCAAAAGTTACATTTTTTGAACTCTGCGCGTTATTTAGGTGCGTAAAACGTTTGTAACGCGCCTAACGCGCAGCTTTAGCGTGTGTAACGCATCTACGTGCCTTAACCAATAGTTCACTATGCAAAAATGCAGATTTTCAACGCCTCTAACGAGTTCAGTGTGGCCGTACCTTAAGTGTGAGTTTGACTGTGAGTGTGTGTGTGTGTGTGTGTGTGTGTGTGTGTGTGTGTGTTTGAGCGGGGTTAGAGATAGTTTTACGGGCTATGAGCGCAATGCACTGTGTAACCAATGTTCTTTGCATGTTTTACTTGCATAGATGTACCTGACCTCCTGGGAGTTTTCTGACAGAGTAGAGGCTGTTGTCTGGTGAGTGAGGTGGGTTTGGGTGGTGGTGGGGGGGGTTGATCTGTATACGTGGTGTGTTTGGTGAGGTGTGTTTGGTCTCTGTGGACGGCGTGGTGATGTGATCTGTGTGGTGGTGCGGTGGTTGTGGGTGGTGTATGAGGCGTAGGCTGTGTACATTTGACGCTGAGACAAACCTCTCTCAGCGCGGCCCAGGGGGGGGTCCTCGCTCGCTCTGGCTCTCTGAGGAGAAAGGCAGTGTGGATTCTGTATCAGTGCATGCCTAATGTACCTTTCTAGATGCACTCTTTATTCAAGTACGTACATGTTTCTTTGTATATATCTATTTTTCATACACTTTTTGGGTAGATCAATATTTCCTACATATTTTGTTTTACAATGCACATTTGACATCATTTAAGTATTTAAGTATTTATTTTCTATTATCTTGTGCTGAGCGATTTTAACAGCAATAATTTCCCAGAGGATCAATAAAGAAATTCCCCCAAAAAATAACCTAAACCTAAACAGAACCTCAACAGCACCCCAACAGAACCTCAACAGAACCTCAGTAGAACCCCAACATAACCTAAACAGACCCTCAGCAGAACCCCAACAGAACCTCAACAGCACCCCAACAGAACCTCAACAGAACCTTAACAGAACGGGCCCTCACCGTCCAAATCCTTTCTGGGGGATATTTGATTCAATGCTAGAGGGGACGACCCAGAGAAACATGAGGATGGAAACTAAACAATCCCTTTGCTTTGTAGTCTCACACACCCCGCCTTCCCTCTTTCCTTATTTCCTCTGTTCAGACCTTCCTCGGCTATCCGTCTCTTGCGTTAATAATTCAGGGGCAGCGTGTGGCGTATGGTAATATGCCGGCTGTGTGTTCTACTAGGGGCCAAGTGAGTGAGTTGGGGCCTCGTCTTAACTTTATGAAGTCGTTCGTCCTCTCTGCTCTCTGCTGACGCATACAGAAGCAGAGCTTTAAAATCAGTTTGCTCCAAGTACCCTCTATTGCCCTCTTAGAGACAGAGAATAATAATAAGAATGAAATGGAGGCACGGGCAAAAGAAAAGGAAAGTGTCGTGCCAGAGATTTATGATAATGGTGGAGAAGTAGTTGAAAGGAATGAAAACCAAAAGGACACCCCGAGGAGTAGAGTGGAGGAGAGTCTCCCCTAATGAAGTCCCACTGAGGAGGACATAACTCACGTTGGTACTGCCGACCACAAGGTGTCCACAATGTGTACACACGTTTGTTTATGAACACCACACATCTGCAGAGCCTGTAATTACTATTTATCTTCCTCAGCGGGACGCTGTGAAAGGCCAATATGAGGAGAGCTTAATACCTTGAGAGCTCCAAGATTGAGGATCTTAATCGCTTTTCTCCACTATCCCAGCACATACAGGCTTGTACTTATACTTTATCCCCCTCAGAGAGCCTGGAGAGGCTCTGAAACATCTATACAGCACCATGCCTGCATGGTTCTCCATTCTCCTGCTCATTCTATACATAGTAACATAAATGATGAGTACTAATGAGAAGACACTCATGTGAATGAATTGTGGTGCTTCATTATCCCCATTTTTAAAAACCTGCCTTCCGTTTGCTGCTGCTGAAAACCATTGGCTTCCCCAAACACTACATGTTTCCTCATATGGGGAATGGAAACAACCGACTCCTCAAGGGTCTAGCATCAAATCACAATGAATAACAACAGAAATAGACTCAAAATAGTCCTAAATAAAATCATGTTAATAGTATATTGTACATCACTTTAGGGTGCTTGTTAAAGTCATTAAGCCTTAGATTGTATAGTAGTGCAAGTTGTCTGGGATAAACTTGCAGTAACTCTGCTTTACTTCTGCAAGGACTATTGAACTACACACAGACTTATGTTTTGTGGAGTGTGACCCGGCACGCGGCCCACCGAGGTCCACCAAGGTCAAGTGTACGGATCATTAATCACGACAAGACTTTGCAGGGAAAGGATCACCAACAAAGAAACATCAGTTTGGTATTGATGGGCAGAAGGTGCTTTAAGCACGCTATCTGTCCCACAGCTTGGCTTCTGGTGACACCACACTCACACTCTCTGCCTGTCCATCAGAGCGACGCTTCCCGCCTGAAGCCTCCGTATGAGCCACCATATGTCCCACCCCCGGCTGTGGTCCCCTCTCTCACTACTTTCCTTCTCCTTACCAACACATCTCTTTGTTTAGCCAATAGATAGCGCCCTAGATTGGTATATGTCCGCTGTCAATGTAAGAGTTCCGGAGCTGGACGCTAATTGTCCACTTACCTCATAAGGGGAACAGGACCTTTATTGTTAAGGGAACCACACAATCAGAAGACAACACGTACTTATACTTATACAAGTACAGCACTTATTATATATCTAGTTGTTTTGTGTAGGTGACCAACATATATATTCCAGCATTTCAACATAGGTCCTAAAAGTGCAGAAATGGATACTGTTCTGCAAAGTCAAATTTTTGGGGGGAGAATTGTTAAGAAAGCCTAAGTATATGATGCCGATAGATCCGTCACACACCAATAGCTCTCTCTCTCTTTCTGACACTCTAATGTGTGTGTCACATAACAATAGCACGGCATTAATACAAGTATGTGTTTCTCTTGGAAACGCAACCGTTTCAGGTGTATGTATGCCCCATTGTCAGGTACACCTGTATTCCTGTCACAAAAGATGCCTTTAAAGCACTTCTCTTGTAATAATTGTAAATGTCGGCGTTGTGTTTGTCTGTTCATATGCGTTTGTTCTCCGATGGTGTTTGAGGTGTTCTGCAATGTTGTCTGACTGTGTGTGAAGGGGGGAGTGTGATGGGTGGGGGCTGTGTGTGGAAGCTGCACAGGTATTGCTAGAGACGCAAACCTTTTGCCATTAGAACAGAGGTGGTCGTTTCAAGCTTTAGGGTCAGAAGAATTTATGTAAGCATTTGATTGATCCTTGGGAAAGAACCACCAAGTGATCTAAATAAAAGATTAATTGGAAGCAAGATCACTGAAAAACAAACTTCTGAAAAAAGATTGAAGAAGCGATACTATCGAGACCAGCTGTTTCATAATTTTCTAGTTTGAAATTCTGGTTAAAGAAGGTTGTATTCATCCGTTCATTATTCATGTATCCAATATAACGTTTCAAATATGCAGCTGAAAAGGCTCCTGTATTTCACAACCTGTTTGCAAACGTAGGACAAACCAGTTTAATACATTCTGAATTAGCATTCTCAAAAGCATAACCAGTTTTATATACCAATATAGACAGTCAAGTAAATGTTATATATCTACCCCAGTTATTCTCAAAAGGCTCCAAAGGGTAGCCACCTATTTAAATTCTAATCTCTTTGTGTATATACATTGCAGTGTTTCTAGTATCTTAATAGCTTGCAGTAAATGTCCTCGTGACACATGCACCTTGATGCAAATCACCAAAGTCTGGCTGATACACTGCCCTGGTGGTGACAGGGTAATGGTGCATCATATCGTCGTCCGGTCTGAATCGTCGTCCGAGTCTGACGACACAAGGGGGGGTCGGGCCATGGCTTTGACCTGCTCCTCTCTGCTCCTCCTCCTCTCCCCCTCTACTTCTCACACCTCCTCCTCCTCCTTCAGCAGCAGATGAAAGTAGTACGTCACCCCCTTCACGGCCGACTCCAGAAGCCTGGGGAACAGGGGGAAGATGAACACAGAGTTAGAAAAACATCAGCTGTCGTCACGGATTACAGTTCTTATGAAACATCTTTCACATCCATCCATTCTCTTCAACCGCTGTCTCCGACAGCCAATAGCAGTGGACTACCGACGTAGTGCACAATAACAATTACAATGGATGTCAGACCATCATAGTCATGCACATATACACTCACACAATGTACAGAACCATCAGGAGGACACCCACCATAGGAAAGAAAAACGGATAAAAGCGGTTGTAACAGAAGCGCTTTCACTTTCACTACAGGGCTGCAATATATGCAACATACTACTACTACTGGTACTACTAATACTTCTACTGCTACTACTACTATACTACTACTGCCACCACTACCACTACTATTGCTGCCAATGTTACTACTTATGATAATGATAATAATAACAAACAAACCAGATATGTCACAGAGGGGTCCAGGCACAGACCAACAGAACAATAATCTATCTAAAAGATACTTCCAATCGACAGTGTGTGCAGATGAAACATTATTGATGTATCCGTAATAGGCCTATTGATGTATCCGTAATAGGCCTATCACCGATGTTTTTGAGGTACGGATCAAAAATGAATTAATTGAATCAGAAAATGAAGTCAAATATCTGGGCATCATCCTGGATCAGAATTTAAAATTTGTTACACAAATTAAGTATGTTGCAAAAAAGGTAAAACTAAATCTAAACTGTTTCCGTTTCATAAGAAGGGACTTGTCATGTCAAACGGCCAAATTATTTATGGGCTGCTATGATATTTTCTCATTTGTCATACTGTATCACATCATGGTCACAAGCTTCTTCTACTGCATTAAAACCAATCTTTTCAATATACAAACAGACAATAAAAGTCATGGACCGGAAACCCATGAGATGGCATCACTGCGGCATTCCAAAAAAACACAACCTTTTCACCTTTGATAACTTTTCTTAATTTTAGTAATCTTCAATTGTTTTTCAAGTGTATAAATAACCATGTGTCACCACTGTTGTCTGAATTGGCCATCAGACGTCAGAGCTCTCGTCGGGCAAATACACGAGCCTCCATCAATGGTGATTGTCTTGTTCCCATGTAGGACATCTTTCGGTCAGTCTGTCTTCTCTGCAAAGGGGGCAAAACTATGGAACCTCTTGCCCACTAGTCTAAAACTAGAGACTAACAGCAACACTTTTAACAGAGAACTTAAACAACGGCTCAAATCAAATCAACAGTGCTCACACAAATAATTTACAACTGGTTTATTGTTTGATCATGCTGCCTTTGTTTTTCTCTACGTAGCCTATATATATATATTCGACTCATTATATTGCTGCTCTGTACTCTATACTGTATACTGCATTTTTACTCTTTTTAATTATCACTATCAGTTTTTTATCAGTATTTGATTTTGTTTCTGTCTTGTTTAGTTTCTTTTGTTGTTTTCAAATAGCCTCCTGTGGACAGGTGTTGTAAACTAGCATTTATGCTAATACACTGTAAACAACGCATCTGGTTCGTCCAATGACATTGTCATGTCCATGTCCAAATAAAATCTACTATACTATACAGTTAAAAGGTCAGGGAGTTGGACGCCCGGGCGTATGTGCAATGGACTAGAGATCCAGGTCAGCTAATCAGTTTCAGGATATTCACAGCACACACAGTATACTCACAGTATACACAGTTAACTCACAGCACACACAGTAAACTCAAAGTGAACACAGTAAACTCCCATGTTCTGCGTTTCCTCTTTCTGTGTTATAATACAATAATTTATGCAGGCTAGGCCAATAGGAGTGAAGCCAGACTATTTGTAGGTGTTGTGTATTGGGAACTAACCTCAGCCCCGATACTGAGGTAATGTGTTAAAGGGGGCCTATTATGCTTTTCCGTTTTTTCCTTCTCCTATTGCGCTTTACATACGTTTTGGGGTTTATAAGGGGCAAAGTTACAATACCATAAAATTCCCGCAAGGGGGAGTAAATGACTACCGCAAATCACTGTTACCGAGCTACCTAGAAACGGCTCGTTGGGATTTTCTCCGCGGCTTTCTTTTACTTCCGGTACATGGTGACGTAAGCATGTACTTTTGCTGGGAGTCAATGGGAGAGCGTCATCAATGACCTTTTGCTGCGTTCCTGGACACGCTGGAGTCGGGGAATGGATCGTAAAACAAGAGTTTGAGTAGAGAAGTAGATGGACAGAAAGACATAACACTATTTATATATTATATATATATAAAAATGGCTAGAAGGTGTTTTCTTGGTTGTGAAGGGACCTCTCCCTTGTATGGTTTGCCAAAGGCAGAGCCTTCACGTAGCCGTTGGCTAGATTTCATTTTTAACCCTATTCCACCGACTTTACCGAGCCTTTTTCTGTGTCGCCTCCACTTCACGGATGGCTGCTTCAGCAACCTGCGTGAAGATGACTCTCAACATGTAAGTAAACCTATACTGATAATAATAAAAGTGGCTGTGTTGTGTGTGATATAAGTTGGGGTAATTAACCCTACCATTTCCTACCATAAAATAATTCATTCTGTAGCTAGCTGCTAGTCTTGTTGCGAGGCTGGTTAATCTTCCACAAACCTTTTGAGGGATCTCAAACTACAATTCTAAACTGTCTGTAAAATGAGAGCTAGCCTTAGCCTTGTGTGAGGTGTTACTATAAGGTGGGTCACAGTTCCTGTTTCAGATGTTGTTAGCTTGTACTGTGTAAAATCATTTTTCGTCGTGATTTATGTGTGATAATTTTAGCAGGACTGCAGTGCCCATAATCGCCCCTTTCAACACGTCGGATGCCAGACTGACACGCCTCAGATTATATTGACGGGAACCCAAACAAACTCGCCGGTGGGAATGCATTCTGTGGGAATACAAAGTGCACGGTTGAAGTCGACATCAGGCGGCACACAGTTGTCCATGGGATCGCTAAAGGCACACATAAGAAGCAAAGGTATGCAGCCACTAAGAGTTTTGAGTGACTTAGGCCCTTAGGCCTTACGGAGTATCTCCGTAAAGACGGAGTCAAGCGAAACCGGGTAGATCTGTAGAAACGCTGTAGTACACATGCCAGGCCCATAAGGGGCGCTGCTTCTGCTACAGAAATCCAGAAGGAAAATAAATAATAAGAAGAGGCGAGCATGCGCATAAAGGGTGAGACTCCGCGGGCTTAACAGTCATTGGCTAGAGGGTCGAAGGGGGGGGCGATGACGTCATGGTTTACGGTTTCAGTCGGTTTCAGGCGTCCACACGAAACCAAAACGAAACCGGGTAGATTTGAAACCACCTCCGAGGTTAGGTTTCAGAAGGTTTCAGAAGTTTACGGTTTCGGTCAGCGGATTCGCCGGCTTCGTGTGGACGGAAGGCCGAACCGTACAAGACCTTTGCGGTTTCGCCATGAAATCGGCTTCGTGTGGACGGGGCCTTAGTATGCAATCCATACGAAACTTTGTGAGCATCTTTTTCCTGTGTATTCGGATGTGTTTTTCTTTTTTGGTTTACCTAGAATCTGCAGTCCAGTAATCTATTTGAAGATTCACCCTTGCTGATGTTTCTAGAATATGGGCTATACATACATTCATGTATCACATACTTACTTTCTACTAACAATTCGATAAAAGCATCGGCTAAATAACTTCATAACCAGGATATGGTTTATATTTGCAAATGGCTTCTTGCATTTGTGATGGGTAACCAAGGTTTACTCTGCAGTGTTACTCCATTACCAAGGAAAAAACTGCTAAATTATTATTTTCCAGTTTCTAATACAATTTGTTTCTGTTATTTGTAGCCATGCAGACACAGGTGTCTCCTGTCAGTGCAGACTTCGGAACAACCTTTCTTTTGCCACACTCACTGCTGACTTCAACACCAATAAAGGGCCCAGGCTGGTGACCTAGCAAGAGACCACGGCTTGAGTTGGAGGAAGAGGAGGAGAGTGACTCCTCAAGTCATTCCACAGTCTGATACTGCGTTTTGCTCCAAAGAATGTGTTTTTTCCCTTCATGGGAATGTTGTGCAGGTAATAATTTACACTATCTCGTAATTGTGAAAGCCATTGATTGGAATGCACACTCTGTGTTGTTTAATGGTGGTGCTTTTTTTTTTAGCATAAGTTGTATCTAGCATCAATGCATAACAATGAAAATGCATCACAGGAGCATGCTACGACTTCTGCAGGGCAGGCGAAGAGTGGGGAAGGTGTTGTGAAGGCCGTGAAAACAGATCCAACATTCAGTAAGTTTGTAAAATATAATCTTTAAACACACACACACATCAGTTGACAGATTGTTATGGCTACATTCATTAGTATGTTAATGCTATATCTTCCAGACTATGTACATGACCTCATGAGGCTGCTCATGGAGGTTTTTGAGGACCCAACATCATTTGAAGAGGAAATGAAGACTATCCCCATCCCTCCAGACCTTTCAGCGGAATATACACACACTCCCAAGGCTGAGCTGGTTGCCCGTCACGTCTCCCGCTTCAATCAAGAGGTGGTCTGAAGCCTACAAAGTCACCAGATGGGAACTGCTGCCATATCCGCTTCACCACACATGACAGGATGACGACCCGACAACTATGTCCTAAATATCCCCAACACCAGCTTACAAAGCTGCGATAGGCAAGATGCCTGAAACGCCTAAGGGACAAGGAGCGGAACTTTCTGTTAAAGGATGGGCCTATACTGGGCCTTACTGTGCAGCCCCCACCTCCAAACGAAACCAACTCTTTTTGAATGGTCTGACCATGCTCAACATAAAAAAATAGTTGGCTTCGTTAGGAGGTGAGGGTGCACGGTAAGGCCCCGTAGCTCGCGGCCTTATAGTTTGTTTTTCTTTCAATGGTAAATTGATTCAAATCACATAATAATATTGCTTTGGTTTTGTTTAGTGGGAGCTTACAGCCAAAATGACTTACTCTTCATCTGTTGTGTGCCTCACAGGTCCATAATCATACTTGTAGATATTGTAGATATTTTGTAGACTGTATGTGTTTGTGTGCATGTTGTGTCATGCAGGTTGTGTCATGCAGGTTATTGATTCTGGCACTTGGCTCATTCATCTTAGTACCTAATAAATACAATAAGACAAAATAACTACTTTAAACAGACAAACTACTGTGGAAAGTAGTTTGAGTACAACATGACTGCATTGGGCAATACAGATTCAGATACAAGTGGACTGATATTACTGTTGCTATATGGTAGAGATGATCTAAACATGCAATATAGTTTACTAGAAGTTAATTATAAGGTTTTGTGATGATAGTGGTAGGCTACTCATCTTCTGAGGATATATATATATATATATATATACATCCTCCGAAGATGATAGATAGATTACATGACATCGTTCTCAACAAACTGTAGCTTAGCCTAAAGCTCATCAGTTTTACCTTTGGGATTACTCCACAGCAGACGTTCTTCACTTCGTTGGGCATAGTGGCACAATTCCCACAGTTGCACCTAGGTAGTAGAGATGTTATAAGTTGTATTTTGATGAACAAAAGTAGTCAACAATATGCCATGTCGGGACATAAAAAGCTTGTTACAGACCCTTGAAGAGTACGAGTAGTCTACTAGCCGCAAGCTAAGTCTGAAAAGCTACGCTAAATACATGATAAATCGCGTGTGTGTATAATACAAAAACTTACCACTGTGAAATGTCCTGGTCCATTCTACGACTAAAATCGCGCTCGTCATTAGCGTCGTCTGCTCCATTATCGCTTTCGGGGTCCAACTCAGGCTCAAATTGGTAAGGTAGCACTGAAGCCATAGACAGAGTGACAGAGTGCCTGAAGAGACGTCAGCACCCTGTCAGCACCAAGATTCTAAATGCCTAAAAATTCTTAGCAACAGGGTGTTTCACATAGGGGTTGTAATACTCATAAAGTATGAGAAAAAATAATGTGCTAGACAACCCTTTATTTTTGTAAATCAATTCTATGAGGTCAAACAAATTAAATAATGAACAGTAAAAAAGGGCATAATAGGGCCCCTTTAATGTTGTATCCATCTATCACAGGTGTTGATGAGATGGCCAGAATTTGCGTGTGTAAGTGTGTGTGTCTGTGTGTAAGCTAGTGGTATTAATTTTCTATTAGCTAGTCGTGTTAATGGGACTCTCACAGCGTTGTGCTCTCCGCGGCACACAGACTAGTAGGTCCTGTTGTCACCATATGAACCCAACACAATACAGCCAACCCTCCCGCTAGGCAACAGATAACAATGAGAGAATACGTTGACTGTGGAATCAATAGGGAGACATTAAAGAACTTAATTGAAGTAAATGCATAAATAACAACAACAACAAGCAGATATGCTAGGAACAACGTTATAGCCTGTTAAACATTGACTAAACATTGCTTACAGAGTCTGCTCCCTTGTGCTCTCCTCTTGATGGGGACAGCCAGGGTTTTTTCTTCTTTCACATATGCACTCAGAACAGAACCCTTGCCAGGCAGCAAAATTATTTGGGAGTTTTTTGATAGGTGAGGCATTGCCAGTAATTACATACGGCAAATCAGTTGTGCCAGAATTCAAATGCATTCATGGTTGCTTTTCACTGCCTTGCAATTATATTGTGCCTAGAGCAACTCATAATGAATCCCAATGCGTACATCTGTAATGCAGTTTAGATACTTCATGTTAATACCGTGTCCACTGAGTTTAGTGGTGGTGGACGGTGCATATCAACACAACATGTGTGATCTCATTGGAATCACGCCAGTTTCATAATGGAATCACAGCAGTAAAATGGCCCATGTGAGGACAGAACCAACACACAGGGATGTAGGAGTACTAGGAGCACAGTGTAGGTGGACGTTCAGAGGGTACACCTGGCTGATTCCAGATCCCGTGGGGAGGGGTTGGGCTGTGATCAAGAGGTCTTAAGGGAGCTTATGTAAGAGTCCACTGGGATGAGCAAACAAGGACCAGAATTAATAAAATAAAAAAAGATTTTTCTATCCGGTCAATCCTGGTGTGTGTTGGTCAAATATAATCACTTTGCATGGATCCATCCAAACCACAATGATTCTGGGAAGATTCTGAAGGTGAAAATGAAACCATGTAAAGAAAACCAGTCCTAATTCAAAAGGCCATAATGCAACACTAGGTTTTGGAGTTTGTAGTGTCTGCAAAGTTTAGCCTGGTGACTTCAAATCATCCCGGGAAATCCCTTAGGAACTGTACACTGGACCATAGTGTACAATAGTGTGATAGAACATAATATACTGTAATCACTGTGGGTTCAGAGCACGGCTCGAAGCACAGACGTTGCGTAAAGCAAAAGTGCTGTGTGTAACAACCAAGACCACTGCTATATACTGTACTTTAGAAAGGGTTTGCACGAGGAGGTACTCTGAACTGTTGCCCCTAATCTTGGAATGGATTGAAAACCTGGAATCTGGGGACTCATTTGGCCTAAAAACGACCTGGTCCCGGATCGCAGCCCATGTAAGGGCTCACTTGGTGAGACAGACAGGCCGTATTTATTGTGCGGAGATGTATTTCCTCCCCGTGAATATTGCAACCTTTCCCTGTATCAACAATGGTGTGAATAATTCAGCAGTCAGAGGCCTTTCCAGACCGTCAAGAATGCATCCACCGAGTGGATGTTTTGTCTGTATCGTGCACATTTGCACTCCCACCCACCCATTCGCTCAAATTTGCACACTCACATGCAAATATGTGCACACACACACACACACACACACACACACACACACACACACACACACACACACACACACACACACACACACACATATACACAGATGGCAGAGATGGCAGCAGTGAGCCAATTATTGTAGCTGTCTACAAAATGACTTTTCCCTCAACAAAGAGAGCATTGAAATGTTTTTCAGGAAACCGACAGTCCACTTGGTCTTTGTGTATTGGGAGGTTTTGAAGTGGTTTCGTGACCCTCAAAACATTGTGGACGTTTGCTGTAGAAAACGAAGAAGAGGAAAACCATTTATGAAATAATTTCCCCGATTTATGAACAGACCTTGCGTGGTCCAGATGCTTCCGAAGGCACACACTGTCCCGGCGTTTTCCCACCAGGTGGCGAGGGATTTGCAAACTCTGAAATGAGGCACAAAAAGGGGAAAATTATTGAAGACATAAGGACCTCAAAAGCCAAGCAGCCATTTCTCTGCCACACTCTAAGAAGCTTTGGAACTTAATGCCTTCACCGATAACAAAGTAATGGGCTGGCGTTCAGTTTTCCTCCCCCACGCCAGAATGTGCAGTGAGCCCGGGGAAAATATTGTGTCTCTGATGTGAAAATGTTGCCTTAAGATGGCAATCTTAAGACAATATGGCAATTAATTCCCATCTAGTTACGTTAACTGAAACTCCCATTTAAAAGGCCCTTCTTGCCGGATGCGTTGAATGTGGTTTGAAAAACTGCAGTGTGGTTCCCAAAGTGGTTCCTGAAACATGCCAGGGGCCGGGAGTAATTACAGTTTTTTCCGATCGTTTTCGGTCATGTACCCATACTATGGTCACTTTTCCCTATCACTTAACACAGTGGGCTTTAGAGACACACACCTCTGCATATCTGTTAAGCTTTGGTGCAAAATGCACTACAACAACCACACCACAAACAATGCTGCCATAACTTAACACATGTTTCCTCTCAGAACACTATGACCTAAAAAACACTAACATCTTGAAGCATTGCCAATTGCATATATAAAATGTTGCTGTGTCCTCCAGTTTGGCATAGATTTCCTGTAGTGTTGCATTGAAAAAAAGAGAAAAAACACAGACAAACACTTCTTTGGACTACAGTAATAAAGTTTGTAATATTACAGTATGACAATCCAAGACAAGTATCTGCTGACAGTGTTCATATGTCGGTTTACCTCCCACAAAAGATGTCACAATTGAGTGTGGTAAATGTACTGTAATTGTAAATACAGTAAATACTCCAAGTGTTTTATGAGAAACTGAGAATAACAATTTTCAACGAGGCAAAAATTACATGCAAAACACCTGAGTAGGTATTTAGCTGAGTAGGTCTTTAGCTGAAATGACCACCAGGTGTTTTGCATTGCAAAACTTATCCTCTGTGTTTTGTACAGATCATTGTATGTAGTGTTGCTTTTACGTAAAAAAAGTAATTCCATGCCAATTCACCAAGAACTATGGTGCACAGGGGAAAAAAAAAAATCTAAATTACTGTAAAATAAAATAAATAAACTATAAACTAAATATTTTTTAACTTCATTTGTCTGTCCAAATGCAGCATCTTTCCATCTACAGTGATCTAAATTACTGTTAGGTTTTGAACAGAAAGTTCACTGTTTTGAACAGAGTATCTAAACATTGGTAAAATATGCTGTAGTTCCACAGCGTTTTGCCGGTAGTGAACATTGACTGGGGCAGGTATCCATGAAATTTGGAAGAAGGCGTCATTGCCAGCATTTGTATCTTAGCATAGGGGCAAGTAACCACAGTTTGGTTCACATGGTCTACTGGTATGCTCACTGTGTGAAGTGTTTAGGGAATGTGAACATGGTTTAGGTAAATTGCCTAAAACGATAGGAAAAAACTGTATTATAGGACGGTTTCATTTGTTGGTTTAATGTGGAGCAGAATAAAACTATTTCCAGAGAAAAGTTCCCTGGATGAATGGACTCACGGTGGGGCGTGTTTGAATAGCTGTAAATAGCTGCAGTAGAAAAGTGACTCAGTGCATGTTTAACACATTGGCCTACCACCTACGGCAACTCAAAACCAAAAACCCTGCTTGGGGTTCTTATTATGTGCCTGGGTCTACCCCTGGGTTGATCCTAGGTCAGTGGAAGGAGTGATTAATGAGAAAGGAGCAATAGCAATTCAACGTCACAACTTACTGCCCCCTGTGGAATGTGGAGGCTGCTCGTGACTGGGTGGGTCGTCTCTGTGTGGGGAGATGTCAGCCGAGGCCTGGAGGGTATCAACAAGAGTTCAGATAAGATTTACTCTATTAATCAAAGGCTTATGGCTGTCACAGCAAACATACAGCAATGTAGTATTATTAAAAAGTGTTTAAATAAAGAACAGTAAAGCTACAAATACAGAGAAAATGGCCCTCATTTATCAAACAAACATAGAAATGAGCGCAAATCTGAACTCATGATTCATCTTACAATAGGACCCATGTGAGATTCACGAAACTTTCGTATCACACCAATCCCAGCGTACAAAGGATCTTGGTGTTGATAATACGGCGGCTGAGATCGATCGTAATTAACGTAACACGCCCATATAAAAGCACGTCTTCAGAAGTCTTGCCCCTAACTTTTACGACATGGAGAAACGTCCAACGGTAAAAACAAGAGAGGAATTTTTCCGAGACCGAAATGCAGACGCTCGTGTCACTGGTGGATGCGAACCGTCTTTTTTTGTTTGGTAGCCTAAAAGCTGGCATTAAAGGCAAGCAAAAGAATGCTATATGGAAGGAAATAAATGTTGCAGTGAATAATGTTTCCAATGTTCATCGGGCTAGGGAAGAGGTTTGTTAATTAAATTAATTAAATAATAAATTAAATGTAGAATTTCTTGTTATGTATGAAGCTGAAGGTGCTTCGTTTATGGTGACCACTAGGTGGCACCTCTGACTTGTATAAATTCCCGTGCACAATAAACCAGCCTCGCTGAAGTTGTAGAACAAGATACAATGTTTCTGTGTTGATCTCTGTATGGGCTGTGAAGGATAGTCACGTAAAAGATACAGGGAACATAACATTTCTGTTATCCAGCTTAAAACATTTCGCATCTATGCTATTGTTTGCATTGCGTTAAAGTTATTTTATTCCGAATAAGGTGAAGAAAAACGCGCTCCTGATCCGTGTTCGGATGAGCCAGAGGAGTTGTTAGGTACTCGCTCAGGGCATAGCCTTTGTCACCTAGATGAATCACATCAAACTTTTAGTACGATGTCTTAAACGTTTTTCAAGAGAACTGCAGCGTAACTCACCGAGGAGATGACTCTGACCATGTAGTGCGCCCTGATGTAGACGATGCCCAACGTTGCTATTTTGGAAAATAAAACAATCGTGCGTGCCCCCAGGCCATCGGGCTACCATGTTCAGGATTGACATTCTGGCATCGCAAATAATCGGAACATTAACTGAATGGTAGCTTTTGCGGTTGATGTACGCGTAATCATTAATAGATGGTGGCTTCATACGCACATGGGTGCGTATACGCATCAGGGTCGGACTGGGAACGATTTTCGGCCCTGGCATTTTTCCATCTACACCGGCCCCTTATGGACCGACCGACCGACCCCCCCCCCCCCCTTTAGCGCAAATGAGCCGAACCAACTTCAGCGAACCTACTTAAAGGGGTAGTTCGGAATTTTGGACATAGGGCCTGATTCCGAAGTGAGCATTGGTATTCTATATCACTGGACACAGTTTAACACATTTCATTCAGTCCTTCTAGTTGCAGAGTTCGCTCGTGCTAGGCTAGCGCACGTCAACGGGCAATGCTAGCCTGCTATTAAAAACAGTCTTACCCACTCCACAGTACACCCGAGGTAAATCAATTATAACGACAGACTATAAATCTAAATGTCTGTTTATAGAATAATGTTAGAAATAAAACCAACCTTGCATTGCATTGCATTTTGAGGGAATTGCGGGGTCTCAGCAGCAGTGTTTATATTCCTGTGCTACGGCAGCGGCGGACTGATACCTAGGTTACCTGCCGCTGTCATTGCTACAAACGCAGAGTACAGTGAACGAAGGAATTCTACAAGCGTATTAAATTAACAAGATATGGCCACGTTTGGAGGAGTTAGCGATGCATCTGCTTTTGAAGACGATTATGAGGAATTTGTTGTATCCAACGAACCGTACATGTACGAGCCGGTGTTTTGATGTCAAAGCCAGCAGCAACAAGCCACAGTTGAGTCCTTTCTGGATCTCGCACTGGAAATTGGTGGAAACTTTGTGGTGCCCATCTGTACCGTTTATTTCTACAATTTCTAAAAGCACACTGAACCATCATGTTGCCTAGTCGTTCAATTGCGCTTCTGTCCCACGCTTCTCTGTTTACGTTCTTCTGTCGTGATTCGGTTACAAACCTAACCAGCGCATAGTAGAATTCCGCTTCTGCTGAGAAAGTAGTCCCTCGATGATTCATGTGATGCAAGGTTAGTTTTATTTCTAACATTATTCTATCAACACAGACATTTCAATCTATAGTCTGGCGTTATAATTGATTTACCTCGGGTGTACTGTGGAGTGGGTAAGACTGTTTTTAATAGCAGGTTAGCATTGCCCGTTGACGTGCGCTAGCCTAGCACGAGCGAACTCTGCAACTAGAAGGACTGAATGAAATGTGTTGAAAACTGTCTCCAGTGATATAGAATACCAATGCTCACTTCGGAATCAGGCCCTATGTCCAAAATTCCGAACTACCCCTTTAAGAAAGACCTGTGAGCCGAAGTCAACATGTCGCGGTGGGCACAATTAAAAACCAAACGGCCTACCTTGACGCTGTCTTGATCGCGGGGCTTCTTGCAAGTTGCAATTATTCCACATTAATCCACACGGTTTAACATACCCGGACAGTCCTGCTAGCAAGCAATGGATTATGTTAGGTTGTAGCAGCAGGGACGTCGGGGGCACTAGCAGCAACGGTTGAAGCACTGGCGACAGGAAACAAGCGATCTATTTTAAAACATCCAGACGCCTCAGCTTGTAGAGATTTCTGCCTTTTGTCCCGAATCTTCTCCGCTCCCCCTTTCTTCTTTTTGCCAACTCTTTCCATGATTTTTAGCCCATCCACTGAAATTAAAATATAAGCGAAGCAACATCCGCAGCATCCATGGACCGTTAACATTCGCGCTGTTAGATGTAGGGCCTATAATCCCATCGTGCACCGCAACATATTTTTGCAAAATATTCGAACATAAATTCGCCAAATATAAGAAGAAAATCGTAGTTTAGTTTAAAGAAAGCATTTTAGTTTTATTTTAATTTAGTTTGTTGCAATGATTGTACAGTTTGAAGAAACAGGATTTTACAGTTTGAAGAAATAGAAAAGTATACCATATACCAACCGTCACATAGATGTGCATGACAAGGAAGCGCTATATATACTGGATGCACCATTGCAACAATTTGACGTTAGGTTCTTTCTTGGGCTCTTTGAGTTATCCGTATTGTCAGGTAAGTAAGGCGGTCGTATAATCAGTATTGGGGCCGGTATGATTGAAGGAGGGCCGGCCCTCGCACGCCGAAATGTGGACCGGCCCTTCTGACAAATGCCCGGTATCACAGATTACCAGTCCGAGCCTGGCACACCTGCACTGGCACAGGTATTGCGTTTCATCGCCTAGTTTCTAGCCTTAACTGTGGCTCCAAAGCATTGCATAGCTCCATCAGGAGATGCCTTGGGAGACGTAAACGACCCAAGAGCCATTCATCGCTCTCCATAAAAAAATCGGCGCGGTCTCGAAAAACTCTCTCGTCTTAGACGTGCGTTGAGGTCCTCTAACAGAGCCAGATCTGCCATAGCTGAGACTCGACAACCTATTTGACAAAGCTCCTGTTTATACAGACAGCTGAATAAACATTTCACATTTCACCTGTCACATTCTAATTATTTTCATAGCAATACTGTTTTTAATTAGGCCTGACTTGATTGTAATTGTTTGAACGGCTGGGCTAATTCCAATTTATTTAGTAATTAATACAGATGTGCAGGGCTCTACACTAACTTTTTTTTTCAGGAGCACTCGTGCCCCTAAGTTCAAAAGTTTAGGAGCACAGGAAAAAAAATGGGGGCACAATAGGTTTTTGTTTAGAACATTTATTAGCGTGCAGAAATTGCACACACCAACAGCACCAACTTACTGAAGCAAAATTAAGACAAATAAATAGACAAGATTAAATTTAGCTTACACAAAAAAGCACCAATTTCGGCTTCCACCGTACCAGGGGTTATTGGGCTGGGTGCGATTTATATAGAAATCGGGACAGCGAGAATGCATAGTGGACTCGATGTGTTTCACCACTGCATCGCGTTTCAGATTAGGGTTCCCCGTTATAAACAGAGAGGAGCCTGCCATTGCCGATGGGGCTTCCTTACAAAATGTACAGAACATTTTCATGTTCTTAGCATCATAAACTAGCCACCCGAAATCCTTCAACCAGTCGGGGGATGAATTTGTAGACTTAATCGACTAAACTAACAGCATCTCCCCGCAGTCTATTCATAATATTGTAATGACCACGGAAGAGGCAGTGAATGAATATTGATTAGACAGCGATTTAGATACCTAATAGTTGTTGTTTTTTTAAATTATATTTACATTTTTATTTATTTATTTATTTTTTCCACAATGTCTTCTTTTTTAAACGATTTATGATGACTATACTCTGTAAGGTGACCTTGGGTGTCTTGAAAGGCGCCTCTAAATTAAATGTATTATTATTATTATTAATAAACCATCGGAACACACAAGACTGGTAACCATAGCAACGTAGGTAAACAAACCCCGCTAAACCCTCGCGTAGCGCTCCCCGCGCTACGGCCATCCGGAGGCGCACAGAGCTTTTGGCCGTGATATTATATATACAATTATATTACATTATATACTATTCTATATAGAGCTCGGGGAGTCGCAAACGGCAACAATCACTTTCTCCGATTGGCTGTTACGTTACGCACGTCACTCAGTGGCCACGCTGTTGAACGCTGATTGGCTGTCATCACACGAATGTCGCGGCAAAGTTTAAATATTTCAACTCGAGCAAATGTGCGTGCTGCAAATCCACCTGAAATCCACGTGAACCCGCTCGCCCGTGCCGGGCAAAAGTGTCGCGCTGCAAATGGTATCGCTGCTTTGTATGGAATCGTTTCGCCCCTTCGTGTTTGGTATGAACGCACAGTATAGTGCGCTGTGGAGAAGTCACTCGCACGCGTGCTCCTGTTTTGTTTTTCTCGTTCGCACGCCGAAATATTCACTCGCAAATGCGAGTGAAATGGGCGGACTGTAGAGCCCTGCAGATGTGCAACATGGGCTACTTGTGCTGCACTATTCATCAGTGAAATACCCGTATGTTGCGCCAAAAAAAATTGCATACACGAGCTCAGACCTGACGTGAGATTTCATCGTAGCCTGCGCTCACGTTCAAATTGATAAATGCCAAGCTCAACGTTGAAATTAGCGTACGTCCATTTTACGCACATTTTCTGTCGTACGCTCGTTTGATAAATGAGGGCCACTACGTCTATATACACAATAGTTAGCAGTTAGGAGAGAGAGGAAATTGTACAAGTAGGCCTACAGGTGCAGTCGATTGAAGCAACCAAATTACGACCAAAGCTAATTCCTCTGCAACGTAAAGCAATGCAAAAGCATGGTTCAATTCAATTCAATTTAACATGCCAAATATTTGTGACACCCCCCTTTACCCATGCCCCCACATGGGCAAGAAAAAACTCCCTTGAAATCAGCAAGGAAGAAATCTTGAGAAGAAACGCATAGTAGGGGATCCCTTCTTCCAGGGATGGTCAGGAGTGCAATGGGTGCCACAATTGACATACAGGTAAATACATGCACATCATATTAAAATGGTGATGGGGTTCTGGCCGGTTATCCATGAGGAGAGTCCAGGCATCCAGTCCAGTACCCGCAACACGCTAGAACAGACAGAATAGCGAATTAGAACGGAAAAGTATATAGTGGGAATGTATAATGTAATAAGAAAAGCACAAGCAAACAGAGTGGTCTTCACTTCGCATCTGTCGTTTTCACACTCCAAATGCAAGATTGTAGAGGTGTGTTTTGAGCTTTCCTTTGAATAGCTCCACAGAGTCAGCTTCCCTGATCGCTGATGGCAGCCTATTCCATAGGAAGGGGGCTCGAAGGGCAAACGCTCTCTGTCCAGCCGATTTCTTTTTAACCTTCGGCAATGAAAGGCCGGCTCCCGAAGACCGGAGGGACCGAGAAGGACTATAAGGAATGATCAGGTCCTTCAGGTAGGATGGAGATAATCCATGCAAGGCTTTATAGGTTAGCAGTAGCACCTTAATCCCGAGAACAGTGCATTGCAATAGTCCAGTCTTGACGAAACAAATGCATGAATCAGTGTCTCTGCATCCGCTGCAGATAACATTGGTCTGATTCTTGCAATGTTTCTCAGATGGAAAAAGGCAATTCTAGTTATACTTCTTATATGTTGGTCAAAGCATAGTTGAGGGTCAAACAGGACACCAAGATTTTTGACGGACGCACTCTGTGGGATGGCGAAGCCATCCAACCACAGAGAGACATCCTCAAACTCTTCCCGTTCCCGCTTCGAGCCGATAATTATCAGCTCTGTCTTCCCTGTGTTAAGCTGTAGGAAGTTTTGTGACATCCAGCCCTTCACAGCAGCCAGACAGGCCTCAACCCTTTGAATCTGGGCCGCAGGGACGTGCACATGGGGGTTGCTCAGGTTGCTTTTGCAACTGCCCATATGCCCTCCTCGACTCAGGTTGCCCTTCCGAGGAAAAAAAAAAAATAATAATTTTTATTTTTTAATCATTTAATGGATGCAGAATTTCATGTAGGCCTAGATAATAAAAATCGCCACTCGAAACATTTCATAAAGTAAGCGTAGCCTCATTCAATTCCGTTCGGGCACTGAGAGTGAAAGTCAGTAGGGGGAGGGCAAACTCTGCCGCGCGGCAAACTCTGCCGCGCGGCAACAGCCGCTTTTGCCGCCTCCCCTCTGCCGCCCTTCCCCCATTGAAATGAATGGAGGCGGCGAGTTGCCGCGCGGCGTGTGAAAGCTGCTTTACGTAGCTGCAGCGCTGCACGCGACCGGAACACTGGCACCTGTGAGACGACTGCCATGATGTTCTCGGAAAAGGTGAATTTGAGATGTATAACAAACAAACAATCATCATCACGTTTTATGAAATGAATTACAATCTTCATAAATCCAGGCTCAGTTTGCCACGTAACGTTTAGCCTAAATAATCAGACAGATAGCTAGCTTGCAGACAAGCAGCCCGTTATCACATAGTCTACACATATTTTGGTAGGCAAACTAAGTTACATGTCTGCTGATAGTTAGTTTCTAACATTTCGTTTTAACAAGAAGAATAAATGATGGAAGTAATGCATCACATGAATTCTTTCATTCAAAATGGTTCATGTATTATTATTTATATTACTATTTTGGGTATTGTTTGTTATTGTTAAGTGAAGCCGAAATGCCCAGTGAAAAGAGGAGGATTCAGGAGAGAGAGAGACAACTAAAGGAGGCAGCAAAGAGGAGCACATCACTACACGGTAGTGATGTGCTCCGAAATCCGAAATCAGTGTGGTCAAGAGCGGCTGTCTGACCTCCTCCTGCTGTCCATAGAGAAGGACATACCAATCGACAAAGAAGAGGTTCTGAAGGCTTCTCTTTTGAAGCTTTGCATTTTTTAAATGTCAATTTGGAGAAACTTATCAGTGACTTCATAGGATGTTGTTTAATTATGTTTGTGTTCATGTTATGTTCTTCTTCTTCAAGTCATGTTTTTCCGCATTATCGTTAGTAGTAGTTATTTCAGTGTTTTACTTATTTGTATTAATATATTAATAAAGACCCTGTTATTCTCAGTCCTTCATATAGTCTGTGAGTTGTTGTTTTTTGGGGGGGGGGGTGCCCTTTTTTCAGGTCAGAGCAACTGCCCCTCAAAATTCCTGTGCACGTCCCTGCTGGGCCGAGTCCCCGGAATCTAAAGGAATGTAGAGCTGGGTGTCATCCGCGTAGCAGTGGAAACTAATTCCGAAGCTGCGGATAACGTCGCCCAGGGGAAGTTGATGATATGTTTGTAATCTTCCATTGAAATATGAATTTGGATCCTGTGCTGTGATCTTGACTGTAAGCAAATCTACTGCTTCTAGTGTTCAAACTCTAACCTATGATTAATATCAAAACGCAGATCAGAGCGAGTGTAGCCAATCAAGGTTTCTTTCATTTACATTTCACGTGATATTTTTTAACGTAAGAAATGCAAAGCATTATACATTGTGTCTGCTTATTTCCATCCGTAACATTGACATACAGCCATACCTAAGTTAACAGCCAGTAAAGAGTTATCAACAGTGAGCAGAATAGTGTTTAATACAGACGCAATAGCAAAGACAGCTATTGATATCATATCACACTTAACTACTATAAGCCCTGACATTCAAAGTACAGTGGAAACCAAAAGATGTCTTTATGACAAAGATTGATAAGTAAAAAATAACTGTTGATTCCAGTTATGATAATCATTTAATTAGTAAGAATTGAAATGATCTTGGTCCAGGATAAAACCTATCATCATATATAAAACTTCGAAAATGTGCTGTAGTACAAAGTGAGGGGAAAAATACTTTTGAATAAAGCCACATAGATTAAGACATAAAGAAACGTTAAATGGCTTAAATCAAGTGAATGGATTTGAACAAAAGTTCAAAATGGAGTAAACAATGTCAACATGCACACCATTTAAGAAATGTAAATTGTTGGAAACAAATAAAGTGACAGCTGAATCAAAAGCGCAAAGCATTGCTAAAAATGCAGAAATGTACAATTAATTAAAGTGAAGAAAATTATTGAGTTACGACAGGCGCGTCGTTAGGTCTTGGCATGCATTCTAGGCTATAGCCCCGGGACTTTTGGGACTAGCCCCGGATCGCTGTGCTGTCCAAAAAAAATAAAAATAATAATAATAATGAAAATTGCCCCGTAGAGTATACTTCTTTGTGGTTGCATTACCAGCAGCCACAGATGCAACATTGTAGCCAGTGAAAACCGTGTCCATATATGGGCAGATTTAGAATAATTTGTTGCAAAATGTTGCAAATTCAACGTCGGTATTCTTTCTTCTCTATGCATAGCGCATCTCGTCAATATTGCTGTTTCGTGCTGCTAGCCTTTTAGTGAGATCCGAGGGTGTTGCGAAGGACAGTAATAAAATATCTTTGTTAAGGTGGATAACAAGAGAGGATATAAGAAGAGAGACCCGCATTGAATTCAACCCGGTCCACTTGACATCGGTCCGCATGACAGTGGTACCGTAAAACTTCAATAGCCCGGGCTTTTATTTGTTTCAATCACTGAACTTTCGAACAAAACTCTTGCTCAGCAAAGATGGGAAATACTATCAAATGTATTATTTAAACCAGTATGAATATTAGTATCCGTAGGTTACCAGGTAATCAAATAACGCCTGCACGTATGCTAACACACACACACACAAACGCACACTGACATACACAAACACACACACACAGGCGGAGTGGTAATCGGGAGAGTCGGGAGAATTCCCTGTGGGCCGTTAACGTTTCGGGGCCGCCGGGCTGATTCCTGCGGGATAACAATATTGCGTTTATAAAAGTTCTTGCACCGCCGTCCGGTAGCCTGAGCTGTGCAACCACAACCTCTCACTCACTCTACACATGCAACACATACAATCTGTCAACGTCGCAACCAATTCGATTTTGTCTAGAGGGGAGTAACTGAGCAGCCCAGGTCGGCCTTGAACTGCGATTGGTCAGAAAGACGTAACAGCTAATGACAACATTGAACTCTCGTGCAGGCTCGAACAGAATGACCCACAAACACAAACACACACACACATTTCACACATTCACCCGCTCCGTATCCAGCTTGTTCCACGCTTAAAGCACCCAGTCTACTAGTATGCGGCATGTTCCCCCCTGCGGTGTATTCCTTGTCCGCATCCCCTGCCATCTAGTTGTCATGCGATTCATGCAGACTTGCTTTGAACGGCTGATTCCATGGATGTGCTTTGCGTGTGCCGGGTTTTCCCGCCGATGTGGCAAAGCATATGGTTATGCTGTTGAGAGCTTAAATAAATGGACTATATATATATAAGTTGACCATGAACAATTATTGAAGGTTAACATTTTTTTTCAGCAAATTTGACAACTGACAGTTATGCAATATTGCAGCAAATTAATTCCCGACGATTTGTGTAGTTTGGTAATAATAAAGACTTCACTAGGCTATCTATCTATCTAGGCTATTAGTAAACAATTATTCACCGAAGGCGAAGTGAATAGTGGGGAATAGCCATAGGCGTCGATTACGCCGGGGACGCGTCCCCACCAGATTTCGTCCAGAATCATTTTGTACCCACCACAAAAAAATCGAGTTGAATTATTATGGATTATTCTACTATTCTACATAATGCTCGATTCTGATTGGCTGGGAGGGGTGCATTAATCCGGTGTAAGTGCCATATTGGCTCGGCTACCAGATCGGCTCGGGGTCCGTCGTCTGCTGATTACGTCACACAATACGCTATCTACAGCAATAAGGTATTTTATGGCTTAAATTAAAGAGCCTGTAATGATCTTTCATTTTGAACATAGACCATTCCCAACCTATCTGTATGGATAGTTTTCTTCTAAAAACAAAACGTCCCTCGGAATCATCTTGGCTGTTAAGATAAGCCGTCCGTGTTGCCAGATTGGGCACATTTTCAGCCTGATTTGGCTACTTTGAATCACGTTAGGCTGGAAAAACGGGACATATGCCCAATCTGGCAACACAAACCGAAACTAGACAGACCTACTCGCGCTCACACATGTGCTCGCTGTGGTTGCTATGACGACAGCCAGAGCTACAGCACAAAACAGCCAATCACAACTGTCCCTTAGCAGCCAATCACAATGTAGCCTACGCCCATTCAAGCGTACAGCCAATGATATTGTGTAACGTAATCAGCAGACGACGGACCCCGAGCCGATCTGGTAGCCGAGCCAATGTGGTACTTACACCGGCATATTGCCCGCTGACTTGTCGGTTCTACTTGCTGCTGACTGAGCACAGTAGATCAATACGCCGCTTGTATCGTTTTCTATCACATACATTTCCAACATGAGGTCCATAGTAAAAATAAACCAAGGAGCAGTGTTAATTTTGTCAGCTATTTTAGATTTAGTCTTAGTCTTAGTCTTTTGACGAAAATGCTTAGTATATTTAGTCACATTTTAGTCATTGTTTTCCTTTGTAGTTTTAGTCTAGTTTTAGTCGACGAAAATTCCTTACATTTTAGTCAACTTTTAGTCATTACTTTTAGTCCAAATGTTTTCTCTTTTTAAACTAGTTAAATTAGGCTAACCCTATATAGGCTATATGGACACCTGCTAAGTTGTTCCACTCAAATAGAGTACTAAAGTGAAAACGTTACGTTGTCCTGGCAACCGGATTTTCAGTTCTAAACAACCGAACGAGAGATGGTGTTCTCCATTGCTTCCATGTGTTGTTTCTTTCAAAATTAAAATAAATCAATTTCAAGAGGTGAAAATCACTACCAATCGAAAAATGTCGAGGCGTTCATGTATTCTCCTGGGGTATTAAAAGGAAAAGTTTGTCAACGTTAGTTTAGTTTAGTTTTTTTTTTTATATGAAGACAATCTATTCTCAATATTACTTACATCATTGGTAAAGCAAACTCACAAATCAATTCGCAAAAAGATTGTTCCTTTTCTATAAAAGGTTTGTGTGCCATAGGATTTCCCCTTGTTAATTTGGTTTGTGTAGAACCGAAAATCTGTTGCTCTCGAAACGTGACGTCACACTTTACTACTCTTGTCTGTTCAGCCTTCAAAACGATAGCTGGTAAATTGTGAAAAATGGATTAAACTGTAATCAGAAAACGCGGTTATATGCTATAAACCCGATAGTATCTTGGGTATAAAGGCTGGGACGAATTTCAAAGTCCACCTTATGTTGAAGTCAGAGTATAGACCGTGGCGATTCCCATTGAAACGAATGGCGCGGTGATTTTCTTCAAAACAAGAGCCGGTAAATTGTGAAAAATGAATTAAACTGTAATCAGACAACGCGGTTATATGCTATAGACCCTAGTATCTGTGGAATAAAAGCTGGGAAGAATTTCGAATCATGTACAATGCATAACGTTAGCTCATAGCTGAGTGGACCATACCTCCCGTTGCCAAGTCGTAGCTAAGGTCCGTCCTATTTACTGGAGGAGTGAACAGTTGCATAAGAACCTTACTGTCCGTCCACACCAGAAGCGAATTGAGCGACCAAATCGCCGGAAGTCATTCACTTTCTATGGGCAAGAGCGACCAGAGCGACCAAAGCGACCAACGCTACCAGCGGCCAAAGTTGAGCGACCAGAGCGTCAAAAAGAAGTTGAAAACTTTTTAACTTTATGCAAATGACTATTATTCGCTTCAGCGACCAAACACTGACAGCCAATCGGAATGTAGACGCTCTTCGCTTGCGTGGATCCCAGGGAACATCCGCAGGCACTTTGGTTCCTACCTACCTTTATTCACTCACTGAACAAAATGTTGGCTGAAGTATTAATCGCGGCTGTAACTGGGCACCCGGTGTTGTACGAACCCACCCTTTTTCAGTTCAGAGATCGAAACGCCATAGTGGTTTGGATATCAAGTGATGATAAGCGGGAGTATTTATAGGCTACATCTAGAACGTTCGTATTTAAGCGGGAATCATTATAATTTGCTCTACATGCCACCAATCTAACCAACCAATCGCGTGTAGCATGCTTTAAACAAAACCAAAAAAGTATTTGAAATCGTCACATAAACAAACTAATCGACAAGACGAGGGATAAATGACAAGGGATATATCTCTTGTCTTTTATCCCTCTATTCCCCACTATTCACGGAGCTTGAGGTGAATAATTTTTAATTAAATAGTCTAGATAGATAGATAGTCAAGTCTTTATTAATACCAAACGACACAAATCGTCGGGAATCCATTTAGGTGGTTCGTCCCACACAGGACAGTAGCCTACAATACCACACAGAACAAGTCTGACTGGATAATACACACAATACATCACATTAAAACTAGACACGCGTTGATAGATAGATAGACAGAAAGGCCTAGATAGATAGATAGATATGTTCCATTATTTGCCTTGCGGAGCCAACCAGTCCTGTGCACGTATGCAAATTAGCCATGTGTCCCAACGTCTATTTGTTTTGAATGCGACGAATGAGTGCAGATCATGATTTGCAGATCCAGATCAGTGAAACATATTTTAACTACTACAGCACGCAGGGTTTTTTGTTCTCGGTTGTAATTAGCCTACATTTTAGGATTTTTTTTATATTGGGGGGAATCACTGTCCTACTTGTTGTCGAAGCACTTTATCGAACAAGCAAAACCGTCTCGGCAATATGGCCAAGGTGTATGGGAGAGTTCACTATTTGATATGGCTGTCTGTAGGGCCTACTAAACGCATACGGTTCCTTTAAATGCGTCTGCATAATTTAATTGTACGTCATGAGCGACTTGAGCGACCAAAGCGAACAGAAAAATTCGCAGCGAAACTTTGTGAGCGACCAGAGCGTCTTTGACGCTTTGGTCGCTCCGGGAGTGTACTGATTGGAAAATATCGTGCATTTTGAATGTCCAAATAGCACACCAATAACATTTTCGTCCTGTCTCGTCTCGTCAACGAAAACAAAATGACATTTCGTCATCGTTTTTATTATCACAGATCTATTTTTAGCTCGTCAACGTCTCGTCTTAGTCACGGAAAAAAGGTCGTTGACGAACATTTTTCGTCATATTTTTCGTTAACGAAATTAACACTGCCAAGGAGTGCATGTTTGATCGATCGTCATTAAAGCTGACTTGATACGAATGAGGCAACTACGTTATTAAACTAGTGATCAGATCCAGCCTTGTGTGGTTGCTATAGAAACGAGTTACCTACAGCTGAGCTAACGTTATTCACCGTAGTTCTAAAGGGAACTACTTTTCGAGGGAGATTAATTTAAAAAGAGTATACTTTTAATAAGCATGCAATACGAATAAGAAAAATAATAATTATTAAAATATTTGAATTGTTTTATTATGTTGGCCGGCGCGAAGTAGAATAAACGGAATAATCACCTCAAGGCAGGGCAATAAACAGTTTGATATGCCCGGCTCGTGGAAGTTTTGTGACTGTATTGCGCCCTTACCTCTAGGTGGGGTCCTTTTCCCATTTGGTAAACATTGACGCGTACTCGCATGATGCTCATCCCACCAGCTGTCGGTATTGCCGATTACCGAGACGGTCGTCATGTAGCCACCCAGCCGATTACGTCCGTTCGGCAAAATTAGCTTACCGAGTCCCATTATGCTTGACACCCACATTGCTGCTCGCAGCTATATTTATTATTATTATTATTATTTATTATCATAGCTGCTAGTGAAGTACATTTGCCTAGGTAAAATGATTCTGGGCGGATTTTGAAACTATGGCGGCTGAAATTAGACAATGTGTGGGAAATATGAATTCTGATCCTATTTCAGATAGTTTTGATATTCATGTGTGTTGCTGTGGGTTCATTCGACCTAAGTAGTGTAAGGAATTAGGTATGGGCATCTGATGGTTCTACATGGTTCCATCAGGATGTTTGTGACATAAAATAACGCAGATTATCATTTGTATTTTCAGGTACTCCTTCAGTAGTCGTAGAGGTGGTGGTTTCTTGCTTGTAGGTGTTGGGAATGGAGACATGTCCAACAGTTATCAGCTAGTGGATCCACTGCCACCTGGACCGTCAAAGGCGCCGGCACAGACGGATTGGAACAAGTGTGTTTTGTGCCAAACAATCACACCAGAACGTTTGCTATGCCCAACAGGATCAAAACGGCACGATGTTGGAGTTGGTTATTCTACCATTGCCTCCTGAATCAGACGTTTCAATGAACTTCACGAATTACTGATGCCACTAGAATTAGGACGCCTTGATGACGGAAATGGCATTGAAGCTACGTTTCATGAGAACAATGCCAGGTGGCACAAATCCTGCCATACAAAATTCAATAATACAAAATTACAACGAGCAGAAAAAAGGAAATGCACACAGGATTGCGACCCTGATGCTACTACATCCAAGAAATACACTTGTCAAGTCGCTCATCATGAAGTGCCAGCATCGAATGTCTGTTTTTTATGCGAAGATGCATCGACTTCCGAACCACTCCGTGAGGCATCAACTTTTTGTCTAGACTGCCGCGTACGAAGATGTGCTTTAGAGCTGCAGGATGAGAGGCTACTTGCAAAATTGAGTGCTGGGGACATGGTCGCACAAGATGAACAGAAGATGGACACAACTGATAAAGTCAACCATGGGATTGCACTAGCCGAGTTGCTCTCATTTATCGATGAAACAAGAATGGATGAAGAGCATTTCCCTGTCTTTAAACTTGCAGATCTCGTCAAACTTTATTCTAATCGTCTAGACCAACTTGGAGAGGAGCAGCATGTCAGACCACATAGCACAGAGTTAAAAAATCGCATCCTGGCCCAATTCCCAGACCTTACGACTCATAAGGAAGGGTGTGATATACTACTTGCATTTGATAAAGATGTAGGACCTGCCCTCCGTAAAGTCTGCAAAGAAGACTACGATGACGAAGCCATATGTCTTGCAAGGGCAGCGAAGATAGTACGGAGAGATATGTTCCAAACTGAAGCTACATTCACAGGTTAATTTGATGAGGTACCTCAGTACCTCAGTCACTGTTGTCTTTGGTGGCCATGATCCTCGATGGCCCCAACATCAAGTCTCAATCAGGTGATGGTGTACCCCAAGCAACCCTCAGCACAGCCCAGTTGTTGCAGTAAAATAGCTCCATCCGTCGCAGAGCGGGTAGTACTACTGTGCGTCACCACAAAGACAGAGAAACCCCATTGCCCATCTACGTTGAACTCACAGTCCATGCAAGGACTCGGAAACGTGACCTCATTGAGATGCAGTTTGAACTCGGACTGTCCATCTCCTATGACCGGGTGATGACAATCTCCACATCCATTGGAAACTGAGTGTGTGAGCAGTATCACTGAGATCAGGTAGTGTGTCTACCCAATCTACGCAAGGGCTTATTCACAACGGCAGCGGTTGATAATATCGACCACAATCCGAGCTCCACAACGTCAACAGATTCTCTCTCACGGTACTGGGATATCACTATTCCAGCACCCAAGTCAGCATAATAATGGGACGGACCGCAGGGAACACAGCGTCCTTGAACAGCCAACAACTACCAATACACTTTCAGAGCTCCCAGAGTCCTACACCTGTGTTTGTCCGCTGGTGTTACCTCGGAAGGATCCTCCACTCCCAAAGGCTGATGATCCATTGAAGAGTGATGGGCGGGAGATCATCCAGGCATTGCTCCAAGAGTATGGGTCCGTACCTTTTATATTTTAAGATGATACCATGTCTAGTTCAAGTTCAAGTTCAAGTTCAAGTGTTTTTATTTGTCACATACAATAAATTGAAGTGAAATGTTAAAGGGTCAATGCTCCACACTGTGCAAAAATAAATAAAAATATAAAATAAAATAAATTAGTTAATTTATTTAGATAAAATAAAAAAATGTAAATAAAATCTAATTTAAAAATAAGGTATTGATGAGGTGATGGCGCTGTTGACGCTGAAGGGGTACACCATGTCTCCGTCCACCAGGCCGGGCGTGTCCACGAAGGTCAGCAGGCTGAACTTCTTCTGCTTGGAGCTGGAGACCTCAGCGGACAGGTAGTCGGTCACACCTTTGAACTAAAGGAAGGGTCGGAAGTTGGGGTAGAGGTGCAAGGTGGCGTTGCCCGTCAGTGATTCTCTCTTGCGACCGCTTGTGATGAAGGTGAAGCCTTGAGTCTCAATAGCCACGCCGGTCTTCTGAATGTGCTCCTCAATATACCAGTTGATGAAGGAGCTCTTCCCTGCCGAGTGGTTTCCCATTTATCATCACGAAGATCTACTTCCGTGGAGGTAGGAGATGCACGTCCACACTGCTGGCGATCTTCACCAGACCGTGTTCGCTGTCGACGTACAGATTGTGGCACTCCTTCAGAATGCGCTCCCCGGGTGCGGTCGTGGTGGTCTCCAAAGGATTCGCCACCGCGCGGGGCTTTCTGCTCGACATGGTGACAGCAGCGCGGAGCGGCGGCTGCTGCTCCGGAGAACGATACTTTAGGACTGTCTGCGGGGGAAGAGTTACGGTGTTGCACTCCAAGCCTGTTGAGTCCGGGCCGCCCCGCTGCGCCCTGCCGAGCGCCCTCTTCCTCCTCAGTCTGTCCCGGATCCCCCCTCTTCTCCCTCTGTGTTTTGACCGTTTCCAGGGCTTGTCGCTATTACTGTTATGACCGTCAGTTTGTCGGAGAATCTCAGCTGGAAACGCCGACTTGCTGTCAAAAGACGTGCTAACATAAAATATGCCGCACTGATCCCTTATTTCTAAAAGCATTTGGTGATCATATGTGATCATACTAAAAGTCACATCAGTAAAAAAGATTAAATATAAAAAAAAATAGGTAAAATGCACCGTCTAAACATAGAGACCCTGACGGCGTCTGGACACAGCCGCGCCGTCACCATGGCAACCTGTCTAAGAACCTGATGCAATAACATTATTGTTGTACCATGAGTAAATGTTTGATTGTTTTCTGACAATTTTAATGTACTTGCTAGGGTTGCCGCGGTATACGGTATTACCGGTGTTACCGGTGTTGAGGCCAACACCGATTACTCAGTGTTGCACACCGGCAACACCCGAGTTTTTATTTTTTTTATTTTCAGTAATAAAAAGAAAATCAGTAAAAATTAATGATCTAATCATAATTAAGAAAACTAAAATGTGTAGAATAGGCCACAGTTCTGCTTTGTGCGGAAGAAAATTGGCGCGCCGAGAATTGGCGGCTTCCTTACAAGACCGGTAACCATAGCAACGCCGGTAAACAAACCAGGCGAAGCCCAATCCCTACGAGAGCTCCCCGCGCTTCGGCCATCTGGAGGCGCACAGAGCTTTTGGCCGTGATATTATAGATAAAATTATATTATACTATTATATAATGAACGTTATAAGACGCTGTCACCGAGAATTGGCTCGCTGCAAGACGCTGTCACCGAGTGTAAGAGGAGAGTTGACGGAGAAGATGGCGGTTGACCTAGTTTCAAAGTTTATACCGTTTATACTCGTAATACCGGTGTTGACACGAGTGTATTACTCGGTGTGAAAATGTCCACACCGCGTCAACCCTAGTACTTGCTTAACTTATAGATGGCTGGATACTGTGAAACAGAGGTATCTAGAAATTCCACAAAGTGAAGGTAATTTATCATGGGCAGCCTACCATGCCAATAAGGAGTCAGGGCAAGATAATCTGCCGGCGATCACAGCACTACTTCCCCTCTTTCCGGACGACTCCAAGTCTGTTGGTATGATACGGCACTCCATGGATGTGATTAAACAAGCTGTGATGGAAGTCAACCCAGGACAGACACCAGTGATCACTGTGGATCAACCTCTCTACACCATCTCCAAACAGATACAGTGGACTTGGCCATCAACGTTCGGTGAAGATCATTTCGTCATCATCTTGGGAGCGCTGCATATAGAGATGGCTGGACTAAAAGTGATCGGAGATTGGCTGGAAGATGCTGGCCGGATGGAAGCCTTGGTTAAGGCCAGAGTTGCTTCTCCTGGAACTGCAAATTTATTTCTGAAGGCATCTCATGTTACAAGAACCAAACATGCGCATTAAGCAGCTTATATATCCTACTAACAAACTCTTATGCTCATTACACAGAGTCTCTGGAGTCTGAAAGCCAACCTGAATCCTTGGATGACTGGTGTGATCAACGAATTCGAGATGTGCCACAGTTCCAATTCTGGCACATCACTCTTCAACTGGAACTCTTCCTCTTAACGTTTGTCAAGTCACTGAGGACAGCAAACTTCCCCCTGCACATTGACAGCCTCACACAGCTTGCACCATGGTTTTTCAGCATGGACCACACCAACTATGCACGATGGGTGCCTGTCCACATTCGAGACATGATGAGTCTTAGCAAGTCACACCCAGAGATTGCTACTGAATACACCAATGGCAAATTCACAGTTCACAAGACAAAACTAGTGTTCTCATCCATGGCCATTGATCAGGCTCATAAGCAAAATAATGCTGCTGTGAAGAGTGACGGTGGTGCTGTTGGACTCACTCAAACTCCAAATGCTCTTAGAAGATGGATGGTGGCTGGGCCGAAACTGGTCAGAATGACTACCGAGTTTGAAGCATCCATGGAGGGAAGGAAGATACGGATGGATCAAGACACACCCCATCATGAGCAAACAAAGAGTTCACAGGTTATCTTTACTCAACAAGTCAAACGTCTGGTTGAAGTAATGGAAGAAATGGGAACCCCCTTCCTAGAAGAGAGTACAGACTTAGTGTGGCTGGACACAAGAGACATTGCTGACCCAACTGTTATTTCTACTGTTCAACAGGCTGAGGAGATAGGAACGAAACAGTACAAGACCTTCGTAGCCGACCGTCTACTGGAGCGAACCATACCTCTTACTGAGCCAATAAAGAAGAATAAACTGCCATTGTTTAGTCGATCGTCTCCAACAGAGAAATCCAAGACAAGTTTGCAAGTTACTTCGCTAAAAAGTGACTGCCCTTTATTCTCAAGACTCTACATTGCGTCTCAAACACGAGATGGTGATCTGGAAGAATTTTTCTGCCATGAAAACCAAGCATGTCCCCCGTCAATATCTCAGCTTGGGAAGTTACGACTGGGAACCAAATCAGATCTATTGGTGTGTCTAGAGAGTTGCGCAGAGGTCAGAGGTGATGGTCCAAAACCAGATACTGACGTCACTATCCTTGACGGGGCAGTGTTGGTCAACTTTCTGAAACCAGATGCTGCCAAAACCTTTGACGATTATGCACTGAAAGTATTCTTGCCATACATACAAGGTCATTTGCAAAGATCCTGTCATGTGGATATGGTCTGTGACCAGTACTGTAACAACAGCCTGAAATCTCAATCCAGGGACAAACGTGGGAAAGGCATTCGAGGGAGAGTTGACGGATCCACTGTTCTACCAGGAAATTGGCAGCAGTTCCTGAGAATTGATGCAAACAAAACAGAACTGTTTGCCTTCTTGACAAAACACATCACACATCTTGTATCAGATAAGCAGATAGTCACCACGAATGGTCCCGCACGGGACTCCAGTCATCATGCCCCATGTGACCATGAGGAGACTGATACACGAATGATGCTACATCTCGCGGATGCAGTCCGTGATGGATTTCAGAAAATTCTTCTGCGTACGGTGGATACAGATGTTGTGGTATTGGCTATGGCAGCAACAACCAAAGTCAAAATCCAGGAGCTTTGGGAGGCCTTTGGGACAGGGAAGCATTTCAGGTATATACTAGGCCTGCAGCGGATTCGAATTGTATCCGAATCCGTTCGGTTCGTTTACCACAGTTCGGAGCATTCTGGTGATCCGCGGATTTCGGTTTCATGAAGGCATTGCCTTATGTAGCGTATTTTGCCTACTGTAGCCTACGTCCGATACAAAAGGGTGTTAAGGACCCAGCGGAATGCATTCTCTCCAGTGCTGCCCGAGCCAATGAGGTAGCTGTAATAGGTTGTTTTCTGAAGTTCAAGCGCACGATTCCTAAATTTAAAGAAAGTAATTGATACAATTATATTCTAAATATACGGGAGATAAATACAAACGGGTGATAGCGGGATAACGGCCTTCGAGGTCGACCGGTTCGATGGAAATAATGGACAGGTAGAGGCAACTCTGGCTTCATGCTGCGCTCGTCGAGTTCTAAGCCTCGTCGGCCGTTATCCCTTACATGTTACACTCAGTGCACCATGTTTTCAAATGCATTTAGGGGAACATTTATTGCACAAAAAAGCCTTGCAAGTTGTCTGATTGCAGTCAATTAACACATTGCAAATAGCCTGTGGGTCTCATTCATTTTTGTGTTTCTCCCCCAAACCCTCCGTCAAAAAAAAGTCTGCCTTTTTACTACCACGGACATGATCCTAATCCGAACCGTATCCGAAACCGAGGCCCAAAACGGTTATCTGAACCGAACCGTGGACACACTGATCCGTTTCACCCCTAGTATATACCAGCACATGAAATTGCAGCATTCCTCGGACCAGATAAGTCACAGGACCCTCCCGATGTTCCATGCATACACAGAGTGTGACATAGTGTCGTCATTTAATACACGGGGAAAGAAGATAGCCTGGGATACCTGGAAAGTATTTGACGAATTCGCGCCAGCCTTAGTTGATCTCTACACGGGGAAGCAGACATCTCTGATGACATTGTGGCAGTGCTTGAATGGTTCACCATTCTTCTCTACGATCGCACCAGCAATCTCCTCAACATAGACGAAGCTCGACAGGCACTCTACATGGAAGCTATTCCCCCTACCAGAGGAGTCCTGGTCCAACAAATCAAGAGGGCTGTGTACACGGGTGGCCACTGCTGGGGAAACATGCTCAAGGTTGTTATGGATCTGCCCTCACCTGGGGATTGGGGATGGATCGATCCCCAAAACTGGAAACCCCTGTGGTCCACGCTTCCAGAAGCCAGCACTTAATCAAGGCAAATGCTATGTTGTAACTGCAAAAAGGGTTGCAAAGGACAATGCAAGTGCAAACAAGCTGGTTTGAAATGTACTGCTTTGTGACAGTGTGGTGGAGAAAATTGTGACTCATAAACAAGATCAAACTGGAACTATTTTGTAACTTACCTTAACAGTGCTTTATTGTTTATTAATGTCACTATCACTAATATTAAATGTTCAGAACCAATTGTTGTAATCTCATAGTGGTTTACCTAAAATAAATATATACTTATCTGTCAACTAGTTAATTTTGTTCTGTAATATCACTGGAAACATTTAGTCCTGGATTTTAGTCCTGAACAGAGGCTCAAAAGATGTTTGAGTCAGCACTTATTACGCTCCTTGGTGGGTTAATTGACATTGCTTGCAACACAAATGCAAATTGTGGCCATTTGGAGAATACAATTATGGCATATATGTGTATCTAGAGTAATTTCATTAGAACATAATGAAGCATTCATTATGAATCTTCAGTCAGCTTGATGGTTCTTGCTTTTAAAGCCAATCGTTTGGGCTGCTGCTTCATGAAGGGCTGCAGTAACAGCGGTCCACTGTTGTTCTGTGGCATTTTCACCACTCAAGAGAAGTTCCAGCTCCCCTAGTTTCTCAGCCAGGGAGCGACGGAACTCGTTCCTAGTCATGGTGTCTTCCAGACGGGCACAGTCTTAGCGCCTCCTACTGGATCCACGTTTCCGCATCGGGGGACGCACTTTCATGAGGACCTTGCTCATTATCATGCGATGATCTGTCCAGCATTCTGCACCTCTCATGGCCCCGGTTAGAAGAACATCTCTGATGTCGCTACGCCTCACGATGATATAGTCAATCAGGTGCCAATGTTTGGAACGTGGGTGCAGCCATGATGCTTTAAATTTGTTCTTTTGCTGGAAGATGGTGTTAGTTATGGTCAGGTTGTGCTCAGAGCAGAGGGTGAGTAGCCTCATACCATTTGAGTTGGCCTGACCAATCCCATGCCTGCCAAGTACTCCCTTCCATATACCACTGTCCTGCCCAACTCGAGCGTTGAAGTCCCCAAGCAAGAAGATCTTATCGTTCTTTGGGACCCGGTGGAGAGCCTCATCCAGTGCTTGGTAAAAGGAGTCTTTAGACTCACTGTCGGATGTTAGGGTTGGAGCATACACGCTGAGTAGCGTGGCATAGCGGTTCTTCTCCAGGGGGATACGGAGGGTCATCAGTCTCTCACTGATGCCCACAGGTGTTTCAGTGAGTTTTGGCAGTAGTGTGTTCTTAATGGCCAGTCCCACACCGTGCAGATGTTGTCCACCTTGGGGATAGCCTTTCCAATAGAAAGTGTAGCCCATGCCCTCTTCTGTTAGAGACCCCTCATCATGGAGCCTGGTTTCACTCAGGGCAGCGATGTCGATATTATAGCGGCTCAGCTCGGCCGCAACCAGGGCTGTCCTTCTATGAGGTCGATCAGATTTGCCAAAGGAGTCCAGGAGGGTTCTTACATTCCATGATGCCAGTTTGAGGTTATATTTGTTTCTTCTGTTTCGACCGCAGAAGTGGAATGACCCGACAGGTGCGGTAGCCTGTCCAGGTGTAGGCTGAGTGAGCAATTTTTAGGCCACCTTTTCTAGGCCCCTCCTCGCTTGAGGTGAGCAGTGCGGTCCCTAAATAGGGGCTGCTCAGTCGCACAGGGGTCTGCCGAGAACAGCTCCTCTTTTCACCCCTTAGGAGGCTAGCCAGCGGCGGTAGCTAAAAGTAGAAAGTTGCAAGCAGAAAGCAGCATACGCTAACTACAAGCACCTCTACACTACTGCACTAGGCGCTTCACACACACCCTGTGTGAGGCTCCATTGACACACACACACACACACACACACACACACACACACACACACACACACACACACACACACACACACACACACACACACACACACACACACACAATGCATTTCACTGCTAAAACAACAACAAAAAAAGAAATCCCTCAAATATTATTACTTATTATTACCCCCCCCCCCCCCCCCCCCCCTTAAATAAATACTATGGCAGAATAAAGAATAAATTCATTCATTATCATTCAACTTGAACATGTGTTCTTACAGTAGTGGTGGAGGGATACCGTATGTTGGCCAACCCGGAAGTGAGCGTCGCCCCGGGTTCCCTTGACAAAAAGCCAACAGGTTTTTTTTGGATTATTGCAGAAAAATGTGGCTCTTTGAAGCACCTGCTCAAAAAAAAATAAAAAAAATAAAAGTTCTCCAAAGAACGAAATTTAAACCAATGCATTCTGAATGGGAGTGTTTCTCAGATTTTTTCCATTTCATCAGATTATTCAAGGAAAAAGTACATTTCTCGCTAGAAATGTCATTAGAAACACGTTTAATGGTGAATCTGTCAAACAAATCAATCGACAATAGTTGCATAACTTGACGGCATCACCGTTGATAGGCATTGATTTCCTTTCGTCTATATCCGATGGTGAGGGAATTAACATGAATGTCTATCTGATTGACCACCACGTTGAAAAACTACGCAAAAGGTATGACATGAATGTCTATCTGACGGACCCCCGCTTTGAAAAACGACGAAAAAGGTACCCATTTTTCGTCGGAAATTGACGCCACGGATCCTTGGCCATGCGTCACACATTTGACGAGTAGGCAGTGAGACTGTGTTGGAAAATATTAAACTATTCATCATATAAAAATGATGTAAAAAACAAGGTTATGGGCCGAATTTGGTTAGAATTCAGCCTCTGCTGGCCCACAACTAGATCGTCTCATTTCCTCATTACACGCTTTAATTTAATTATATTTAAAGTATTATGACCATGGAGCCTTTATTTTCTTGCCGTTATCATTACATTCTTTCTCGTTATATCGATGTGAATTCTCGAAACACAGTGGAAAAGAGAGAGAGGAAGCCATAGAGATGGACAATGATGCACTATATAGTCGTCTCCTATATAATGAATATATATATATGTATATTTTGAGAAACGCTCCAATCCAAAATGCATGGGTTTAAATTTCGTTCCTTGTAGCATGCAAAAATCGGAGAAACACTCCCATTCAGAATGCAATGGTTTACATTTCGTTCTTTGGAGCAATGTTATTTTTATTTAGTTATTTATTTTCAGTTTTTGAGGAGGTCTGCTTCAAAAATACAAACATCTAAATATTGACATATATATAACTAGAGGGTGCACTGTACTAGCTGCACTCAACCCTTCTCTCTCTCTCTCTCTCTCTCTCTCTCTCTCTCTCTCTCTCTCTCTCTCTCTCTCTCTCTCTCTCTCTCTCTCTCTCTCCATTTTGTGGAGTATGGTTTACATTTCTTTCTGTGTAGCACGGAAACATCAGAGAAACGCTCCCATTCAGAATGCATTGGTTAACATTTCGTTCTGTTTAGCACGAAAAAAGTCGGACAATCGTGCTCTGGGTCAATATACGTGATACGGGGTTGCAACCACAGTTCCTCTGGTCTCTCTCGTAGATGTCACCATCTTTCAACGTCTTTGTTTAATGCGACTGCATCACCTTCTCTTACATGATCAGCAGCTCGCGGATTCTTTTCTTTTCAGTTAGAACTGCTAATGATGATATGCTGCGTTCTCTTTGGAGACAGCGCAACACCTCTACCCAAGTCCCCCCTGGAACCGCGGAGCCGTCGCATTTACATCAAAATGAAACCCAATAAACCGCCAATGTGTGTAGGGTCCGGGAGGGTTCATTGGGGTTCTAGCTCAAGCAGGCAATTTACCTCGGGCAGTGTAAACGCGCGGACCATGCTGCGAAAAAGGCGTGCATAAGATGGCATATAAAGCAGTCTCGGGCTGCTCGAGCAGCAAGCAGTGCAAGAGTCTGCTGCTCTGCGACCACAGTCGCAAAACTGTGGTCACGTAGACCACAGTTCTGCGACTGAGGGTGTTGCTTGTCATCTGGAAATAAATATATTATTTCATCAACATAATGTGTTGTGTTTTTATTATATTATCAGTCAGTAACAACTCAAAATGTAAAAAGGATTTATGGGAAAAATTGGGGACGGTTCAAAATGATTTTAGAGACGTTTAGTTCATTTTAACCCCTGGCAACCAGTGCCTCCCGGTGAAGGAAACAATGTGTTGTGCAGACATTTTGATTTGCTCTCTGATCCTGCTGATAAAACCTTTGACATTGCCGGTCATCGCAGCAGAGCCATCGATGCAGACACTGATAGAATTTTTCCAACTTTGACCTCCCTGTTCAAGGTACTCTGTTATTACACAGTATATTACCTCTCCCGTTGTTTTGTGCGGCAAACACAATAAAAAGTTCTCACAAATTTCTCCTCCATCAATAAATCTCACAAATCCCAAAAGTTGTGCGTGGCCACTCACGTCTGTTGACTCATCAACTTGCAGAGAGAATTTCCTACATAGCCTTATTTTCTCTAAGACCACGTCAACAACTACGTTCTATGTCTGCCGACATGTCATCTATGCGCCTTCCAATGGTGGAGTTCGAAAGTGGTACCTTTGCGATCTCTTTAGCTGCTTGTGGGCCTATAATTTTTCAGGTAGCTGACTTTTGCACACTTGAACATCACCTGCTCTTGTCGGATGCGTTCGCTTTTCAAACAAAAATAGTATTCCCTAATTTGGTTGGCAAGTGATGGGTGATTTGATGACAGATGACTTTTAAACTTGCTGGGTACCATAGCATGGTTGGACAATTTTGTACCACATAACAGGCAAAGGGGGAGAAGACATGACAGCTCTCCAGTGAAGATGAAGCCAAACATGAGGTAATTGTCATCATACTGTCGTTTCTTCATCTTGCTGGTGGTGTCTACCTCCTCCACTGACTGACCAGACGATGTTGAGGGCTCAGATTCAGATGTATCAGACTCTGGAGCTTTTCTTTTAAAAAAAGCCTGTCCATTTTGCTGGCTAATTAGCCGCTGCACAACGCTATGACAACTCATCCGATATTGCGCGCTGTAAATAATGCCGCCTTCAAAGCAGCTTGGAGGCTCAAAAGCTCTTAAGTGTCTTTACGTAAACCTTCCCATCCAAACTATCTTCTCTGAGGTGTGCCTCGATTTACTTACCGTAACTCTATGCTAAAATAAAATAAAGATTCCCAAATGATACATTAATTTATTTCAATTTCACTATATTAGCCTAGTGTCAGCCACGTTTCTGCGGCACCCCTAAGGGCCCGTGTCCACCAAAAGCCTTTTTAAAAGGCGGAGCGCCTGTCTGCAATGCATTCTCTATGGCAGGACGCGCTTGCAGCGCGCCTTTTAAAAAGCTGCCCGGGGCGGTTAAACGCTCCGCGCGCCTCGCGCTTTTAGACGCGCGCACCAGTTGAAAACAGTTGAACTCTTGAAGAAAAGCGCTCCACGTCATCGGCGCTTTTTTCGAACGACCAATCAAAATCGAGGAGGAGGCAAGGCTAAAAGTATCAACAGAACACAAACGGAAACAAACGGAAACATGTCGGACGAAAGTTTAATAACAGCTAACAGCTGTGAGTGAGTGTCCGGTCCTGTACGACCTCAAGTTAAAGGTGGTATTCCCCGTACTTCCTCCTGCCACGATTCGTGATTAATGCTGTGGACCCACACTCTCCTCCGGGCAACCACGACAGGCACACAGGGGGATCGTCCGCAACCTCCGCTGCCACGGCAAGAAGCGCCTTTTTTGAGCGGCGCGCACAAACGCGTTGAAAGCAGTTCACGGAGCGCTCCGCCTTTTAAAAAGGCTTTTGGTGGACACGGGCCCTAAGAGTGCCGTTGCACCCCTTTTGAGAAACACTGGAATAAATCATCCCTTTTGATATTCCATTCATTAATGCATCGGCTGGTAATTTCTCTGGCTGCTCAAAGTGTTGTGATTCACTACAATGGAGAGAGAATGCAGAACCACAGGAGGGGACCACAATCATCTGACAAATGGCCTATGTTTTATTCTTATGAGTTCACATTCATCAGATGAACGTGAATGAGATAAGGGGACGAGATCCTCCTTGGCCCCTCCACTCCTATTGAACCGGAATTCAAAAATGTTATACAAGGATAAGCATGTTTTCTGTGGGTTTAGAAATCGGTATAATAATCTATAACAATAATAATAATAATCTGGGTCCAGTCATTCCCGACAGAATATTTCGGGTTGACAGAAGTTTTCCTTGGTTGGACTGATGAAGGATTGAGATCAAGCAGACCGTCTGGGCCTAAAGCGTCAAAGACATGATAAGCCTTACACACTGACATGAACTGGTGCACCTGATGCACGCACACACGCACCAACCCGGTATCAGGCGATTTCGTGCTCATGCGCACAAACGTTAATCTATTGAATCGTGTTCGAGAGCACGATAGTCCGACTTTTTTCGTGCTACACAGAACGAAATGTAAACCAAAGCATTCTGAATGGGAGTGTTCTCAGACAATTAACATGCTCCACAAAACGCTACGAGAGAGAGAGAGAAAGAGAGAGAGGGAAGGACAGAGAGAGAGAGCGAGAGAGAGGCTTCAGAAAGGGTGTGCGATAGTACAGTGCACCCTAGTTATGTTTATGCAAAAACCACAAATGCTATATATATATATTGCCTAATTATATATATTGCCTATATATATATATATATATATATATATATATATATATATATAGGCTATATATATAATTAGGCTAAAATTATATTATTTAGCGTGTAATGAGACAATCTATAGCCAAATTGTCAAAGATGCCCGAGAATCTCCGGAAATATCAGCATGGGAAATCGGCGCATCAGACCCATGAACCTATAAAGAAAGACGTCATCTCAAGCGGGAGAGAACGTTTGCGGTGCTGGTTTGTGTCACGTAAGTACAGGGCTCTCAAGTCTCATGCATTCGGCGTGAGACACACGCAATTCAACCCATGCACACGCTCGAACCTGGTCTCACGAAAATACGTGACACTGTCACGTTATTTAATCTATGGAAACGTGATCAGGGACACGTATTTTCTAAATTTTGTATTTCAATTGTAATTATTTGTCGTGTCACTAAGCACGACTTCTAAACTAAGGTTCCGTCCGGGAGCGTTCTCCCTAATGTCCCTTAAGGAGCATCGTACATATCATTCATTGTTGAAAATTGTCTGTGATAACTAACAATATGACAGCTTTTGGCCACCCGTTTCTACTTTCACCTTTGATTCTGAGAGATTGTGACAATACACGGATATATTAAATGCAGGTGCGCTGCTCTGTAAGCAAACCCCGAAGGAAAAAAGGGTAGCTGCTTCTTCTGTTCTTTTTAGAATTGTATATCTTGATGTTTATTTTATCTAGCAATCTATTTTCTTGTTTTGTGAATGTGAATGAAAGTCCGCGTCGATGCCTCGCAAGTCCAGTGTCGCGAGCGGACGTTGCCATGACATCTAGAAATTATTCCGTTTTTAATGGGTTATCATTAATATTGATGTGTAGGGGTTGATATAACTCGTGAATAATATTGTTTAGACCACGGTCTGGGGGAATACTCGTATTCTGATTGGCTGCAGGGCGTGCATTAACTCCTGATATAGGCTTTGTTGGGAAAAATAACCTGCTGAGTACATCACATGTACATTATAAATATAGCTAACTCCTACCCTAGCCTGATGAGCACATCACATGGACACATTACAATATAGTCAACTCTTGCTCTAACCCAACGAACACAAACATGATAATATATAGTCAGGTCAAGGCCGGAGCTGAAGGCCCCATCTCCCAGGCTGGCAGATGGTGGACACTCAGACAATGCACCAGTCATCCTCAAGAACGGGAGAGCCACATTAATTTATCACACAGGAGACATTTTGAGAGCTCTTCCCCGTTAGGAGGAACCAAGAGATACCCCTGCCCAGACCAGGGGCCTGAGAGCCACATTAAATTATCACACACGAGACACTTTGGGGGGGCACTCCCCCGTTTTAATTTATCACACCGGAGACACGAGGAGCTCTCCCCCGTTACGAAGCTCTCCCAGGGCCTGGGAGCCAAGACCAAGCAAAACACACAGAACCACACACACCTCAAACGCACACACCTCATCGAGAGGAGGATACAGCATAAAACTGTATCACACAGGGACTCTGGACCTTCTTCTGAAGCAGACCTTCCACGGAGGCGAAGCTCCGGACGAACCATCAGCACTGATTAGGGACTTAGACATATTCGATTTCTCACGCTTTATGACTCTGTATAACCGTTGCCACTTTACTTAATAAATCCAAGGTCCTCGTGCCGATAGACTTTATTACCTCTCCGTCTCATTTCATCTGGTCCAGTAACTAGACAGACCGTTTTTCCCCACAGCTTACAGTAGGGTGACCAGATTTGAGTTTGTGAAAAAGAGGACACTTCGTCGCGGGGGGGGGGGGGGGGGGAACATGAGTATTTTTTCTTTAGTTCGTCCGTGAACTTACATTTACGTTTAGGCATGGCTGCAGATGTAATGTGCTGTTGTAAACAGAGTGGAAGCGGCAAGGTGCTCAATGTTGCCAGATTGGAAATGGCAAAGTAACGTACCAAAGGCTCAAAATGGTCGTATTTGGAGGATAATTATCGTGGCTCTGGCAACCCTGAGATCGGTCGCCCAATGACAGACTCTCTCTACAGTCAGCTCGCGCAAGAAGGTGGAACGTAAGGGAGATACCATTTCCAGAACTTGGAAGGCCGTAATAACCATAGACATATACAATGGTAATAACTAGTAGGTTATGTGAAAGACCCAGAAACACAAATATGCGACGAGGCAAAAACAAATATGCGACGAGATAATGTCCGAAAACCGGACATTATCATCAATTAATAAAACCCCCCCGGACGCCCCGGACGGGACGTAAAAAGTGGACATGTCCGGGGAAAAGAGGACGTTTGGTCAGCCTAGCTTACAGGCACCTGCTAAGTAGTTCCAGTCAGTGTTTAGATTCTCTGCCCGAGCCCGAGCCTGACGCGGGCCGAGTCGGGCCGAAATTTCCCACCACTATACTCGGGCCGGGCCTTTGATCGAGCGTTTTTATTTGTATTTTATCATGGGTTTATTGGCCCAATCTGAGGAGGAATCTATGCCATAAACAGAAATATTATAGGCCTTTATTACACAGATCTTCTCAATGCCGTGGAACGCTCCTTTCACTTGCATGGGTAGTAGTCCGGTGACTTGTCTACCCCAGCGTCTTCCGTTGCTAAGCGACGTCACCGTCTTTGCTGACAAATTATTTCTCTGCTGATCAACACTACGAATGGCCAAAAGACTTGTATGCCCGCCCCCCCCCCTTAAATAAATACTATGGCAGAATTATTATTATTATTATTATTGTCATTCAACTTGAACATGTGTTTTTACAGTAGAGTGGTGGAGGGATGACGTATGTTGGCCAACCCGGAAGTGAGCGTCGCCCTGGATTCCCTCGACAAAAAGCCAACGGGTTTTTCCATTGGATTTTGGATTATTGCAGAAACATTTGCATCTTTGAAGCACCTGCTGAGTTCTTCAAGGAAAGTGGTCAAATCCAAAGAATAACTTTTAAGAGACTTTATTTGTTTATAAAGTATTTCGGCAATGACTATGGAACAAAAGGAGGTTGAAGCGTATCTTAACACGTGTCGAGCGTCTCCTAGCTGATCAAAAACATTAACCCTTGTATGTCTAATAGCTGCCGAGAAGATTCTGGAGACCTCTCCCCGTGTTCGCAGTGTTATCGTCTGGTCCGCAAGACCCGGAAGGAATGGGAGGAGCCGGTGTGACGTATTACCCTCGGCTTCCTCCCTTGTCTGTGGTGCTGCCTTCTGTGGCTAAACTAATTATTGCAGCCTTCAGTAAGGTCCCGCTCCCCTTGTGGCTATGTATAGTATTTACGGCTTATATGTTTGGTCCTGCTTCATAGGGTCTATGTGTGGGTTGCTTAGGTTCTTAAAATACGTAACACACCTCCTCAAAAACTGAAAATAAATTAATTAATAAAAATAACCGTGCTCCAAAGAACGAAATGTAAACCAATGCATTCTGAATGGGAGTGTTTCTCAGATTTTTCCATGCTACACAGAACGAAATGTAAACCCATGCAAATAAAGACTTCATGGTCATAATAATTTAAATATCATTAATCTCCTGAGTGTGTAGGGTGGTATTCTATTTTCTTCAACGGGGCTGCATCCAGTCACTTGACCGTCATGGTTGCTATGGTGGTTGCTATCGACCGCCCCCCTCTAACTGTACGTCCACACCAGAAGCGAATTGAGCGACCAAATCGCCGGAAGTCCTTCACTTTCTATGGGCAAGAGCCCAACGCCATAGTGGTTTGGATATCAAGTGATGATAAGCGGGAGTATTTATAGGCTACATCTAGAACGTTCGTATTTAAGCGGGAATCATTTTAATTTGCTCTCCATGCCACCAATCTAACCAACCAATCGCGTGTAGCATGCTTTAAACAAAACCAAAAAGGTTTTTGAAATCGTCACATAAACAAACTAATCGACAAGACAAGGGATAAATGACAAGGGATATATCTCTTGTCTTTTATCCCTCTATTCCCCACCATTCACGGAGCCTGAGGTGAATAATTGTTAATTAAATAGTCTAGATAGATAGATCGCCTAGTCAAGTCTTTATTAATACCAAACGACAGAAATCGTCGGGAATCCATTTAGGTGGTTCGGCCCACACAGGACAGTAGCCTACAAGACCACACAGAACAAGTCTGACTGGACATACACACAATACATCACATTAAAACTAGACACGCGTTGATAGATAGACGGATAGGCCTAGATAGATAGATATGTTCCATTATTTGCCTTGGGGAGCCAACCAGTCCTGTGCGCGTATGCAAATTAGCCATGTGCGCCAATGTCTATTTGTTTTGAGTGCGACGAATGAGTGCAGATCATGATTTGCAGATGCAGATCAGTAAAACATATTTTAACTACTACAACACGCAGGGTTTTTTGTTCTCGGTTGTAATTAGCCTACATTTTAGGATTTTTTTTTTATATTGGAGGGGAACACTGTCCTACTTGTTGTCGAAGCACTTTATCGAACAAGCAAAACCGTCTCGGCAATATGGCAAAGGTGTATGGGAGAGTTCACTATTTGATATGGCTGTCTGTAGTGCCTACTAAACGCAAACGGCTCCTTTAAATGCATCTGCATAATTGAATTGTACGTCATGAGCGACTTGAGCGACCAAAGCGAACAGAAAAATTCGCAGCGAAACTTTGAGTGTGTGGTGTGGACGTACAGTAATCCTAACATGGCTCTAATAACCACGCGGCAAAGGAGCTGCCGTCAATTGTCTTGTTTTTGTCGTAAACTAGGGTCCGATGGTTAAAAAATATACAGATATTCCAAGGTATCCTTAAAAGGCAGCTTGGATGTTTTTATTTTCTGCAGTTTAGACTTCTTCTATAACCTATTTTTGAAAGCAAAAACCCAAGCTCATTGATTTAACGAGGCAGGGTTATTTGAAACAATTTATTCAATAAATATTTGTGAGAGGTCATTCCTTCTCCTGAGTTTGCTTCCTATTTATGTCTAGTGTACACCCCTACTGTCCACAAGCACCCCCCCCCCCCCCCCTCCCCATATGGATTTGGAGAATTGTTGCCACGTCCCAGTGGTGGAGGTATCATATATATGAAAGAGGGCATTCAATTATACTACAATGATCAATTAGGAGGCCGAAGGCCTAAAGGAAGTGATGCAACAGGTGACTGAGTCGAGAACCATTAAGTAAGCTGTAACGAGTTTAGACGGTTTTGATTGACCTAGCTCAAAATTCACCAGGTGTCGGACGTAGGATTGTGGCACTCCTTCGGAGCGCCCGAGCCACACGTCAACTGCACCAGGTGTCAAGACGTAGGATTGTGGCACTCCTTGGGAGCCTCCGAGCCACGCGTCAACCGACTCGTTCCTGCAGTGTTCTGGAGTGGTGACGGTGGAGCTCAATGGGAGGCTCCGGGAGAGCTGGCAATCACGGGCTCACACGGGGAGTGGTGACGGTGGAGCTCATGGGGAGGCTCCGGGAGAGTTGGCAATCACGGGCTCACACGGGGAGAAATCAAGTATGTCAGTAAGTCAGAAGGTTGAATTAATGTATCAATTTGATGTTGACCAACAAAAAACTAGATAATTATAATAATAAATACTCTTCATGTAATGGTATATTTAGGTCTGGGACCTGCGTAGCTAAAAAAACTGTTTTGGAAATAGTAATGGACGTGTCCGGGACATGTATAGCTATAAAATAAGTAAAGATAAAACTGGGTTTTACTTTACTTCACTTTGCTAAGGCATATGCACGTTTGATGTGGTATGCAAAAGGTGGCGCAATAGGATGTTGTGCAGAGAATAAGGCGCATGCACGTTTGATGTGGTATGCTTCACTACATAGGAGTGAATCAAAGTGTGGACAACATCAAATGCGAGAAATAGGTAGAATAAATGAAGATTAGGTCATCCAATATACATAGTTAGTGTAGGACAATCGGGTAGTATGATGAAGGTAACTGTTATTATGAGATACGGTTAACACAGAAGTGATATTGAACATGCAAATTTTAACATTGTTATTTCCCTTTTACATCTTTTTGGTTATAGATAAGAAATGGATTAGCGATACATCTGCTGGGAAGGAAACCTATATGCTAGGGTTCTCAATTTAGATTCAGAAGTAGTGGGCTCACCTTTCAAATGCCACTGCTGCTGCTGTAACGATTTGATACAACGTCAGCGTTTCATAGTATGATATTTTTAAGTTGCGACACATAGGTATACTGACTCATGTATCGTTTACGGTTTAGTGCATTTGAGAACAGTGTGGTCTCAAGACGGCTGCATAGACCCACCAATATCGACCTTTGGTTTTGTATACTGGTTTTCATTTCTATTCACAGGGCTCCAGACTAACTTTTTCCTTGGGTGCACTGGTGCGCCTAAGTTTTTAATTTGGGTGCACCAGCACAGTTGTTGATGGGGGGGGGGGGGGGGCGGGCGTTGGACCGTGCCTGCCTTGCGCTGAGCTGTTGACGGGGGGGGGGGGCAACCGGGCAGCTGCACCGGTTGCACCGTCGATATTTACGCCAATGATTAATAATATTTCGACCATTAAATAAATGCCTTAAATAAATGCCGAATCTGTATCTCTCATAAAGAATATCGTCAGACAATGCCAAGGGATCGGTTCTGTCCTGAAAAACCCTCTGTCTCCGGAGAGACGCCTGTACGATAAGTGCGCCGAGGTCCATGGGAACACCCACAAATGGTGACGCCATTATCGGAGGAGGGGCTAGAAAGCTGCGCACGCCGATATAAGTAGCCGATCTCCGGGTAGACTCGCTGAAAAGCTGCTCCCGACCAGGTTTGGTGGCGAGCGTAAGTCACCATGGTGATACAGCGACGCTTAAAGAGATCGACTTTCATGGAACAGCTAACCCAGGCTTTCAGCTCAACATACCTCGCTAACCCTCTAATCGAGCTTCGTAGTAAAGGGCCCTGGATTGGGCTTCGCGGGTTTGTTTACCGGCGTTGCTATTGTTACCGGTCTTGCGTGTTCCAACGGTTTATTAGGTATCTAATAAATCGCTGTCTAATCAATACTTCATTCACTGCCTCTTCCGTGGTCATTACAATATTATGAATAGACTGCTCTGTATAAAAAAAAAATAATAATAATTATACCAGATACATTTTCAGTCGCACCGGTGCGCCCAAATGAAATATTTGGTCGCACTACCCCGAATTCTAGGCGCATGTGCGCCCAAATTAGGCGCACTCTGGAGCCCTGCTTCACAATAGATTGGTTTGTATACAGATGATTAAGGAAAGGAACTTCAACTTGGTTGCACTACGGCGTTGTTAGGTTTGGTTGTCATTCAATGCGCATGGCTGAAGCAATGCGCAAGGAGGGATGTAGTGTGAAATTAAATCAAAGTAGATACTGTAAAACAATTAAAATTAGAATTAAAGGAAATATGTTTTTGAACAACTAACTGCTTTACATGAGTTTGTATTTCTACAATAGAAACAAAAGTTCGAGAACCAGATGCAGACACACCCGGAGCCTACAAACTACCACCGCCGAGCAAGGACTAACAGTCACATGAGGAGATCAAATAACAGCAGGATTTGAATCGTTTCTGTTTTGGTTGTCCACCATTAGAAAAATATTGTTTGTATAAATAACATATATCATAATCAGCAACAGTTCGTAAAGTTTTCCACGAATAAGGTTAAAATAATATATAAGGTATGGATATGTTATTGACAGAGCAAGGAGGGGTGTATGCGATGATAGGCACAACATGAACATGTTGTACTTTTATCCCCAATAACACAGCTCCGGATGGGTTGATGACCAGGGCGCTGGCATGATTACAATCCCTCAGGTTCGAATTGGTAGAGAACTCCGGCATTAATGACCCTTTCACAGGATGGATGGAGATTATGTTTGGGAGGTGGAAAGCATGCGCGCAGATGGGGGGGGGGACGGGGGGGACATGTCCCCCTCAGATTCATAGTGACCCCCCCCGCACTCTGTCCCTACATAAGGCGACAAACATCGCCGGTAAAACTGAGGATTAATGTTCCGTTAGTTAGACTAATTTACATGCAGCGCGCATTGAGAGCCTGGCGTTTGTGTGCTACGACTAATGGTGCCCAGTTGTGCACGAATGTCAGAATTTCCGTGCTCCAAGTCAGAATTTTAATCAGAACCCCCCGTGAAGTTGGATCTCCAACTCGGAAAGTCGGATTAATCTCACCAGCCAGACATAGAATTCATGCTATCTGCTTCTCATGTAAAAAGTAGTTACATGTTTTGTTTTTACGTTTGTGAGGCTGGGACGCGCTGGGAGCACTCAACTTAGGGGTTACGTTGTTCCGAGCTCCAAGTTCTGACTTTCAGTGTAAATTGAACACACATGTTAAGCTTGCTGGTAGTTCTACCATGAGGACTCAAAATCACGCGCGGCTGGCCGCCAATCACCAATCACCAGCTACCAATCACCTGCCTACACCTGCTCTATAAAGAGTAGTCTAACATGTTTTTGCTGCTCAGGTCTTCGTTTGACGCATGCTGCTGCTTTACTGTGCTTCTGATTATCTCGCATATCTCGTCGCTTAGTTGCTACGTCGGTTAATACACACCAAGAGGTCATAACTTTGGATACGTGCTGGTCGGCCTACTACTTCTGGTCCGGGCAAGTGAGCGCAGAAAGCCCTTCATTTCGGTCCCCGGAATCCTCAACAACACCACCAACAAGTTCCCAACACGGACATCCGCCTGGTTCTACAAACCCTCGCCGAGTTGGTGCAAAGCATTGGCGCTCCCGGACGGGTCCAGGCCCCCAACCCGCTGTCGTCAGTCGCCACGGCGCCTTTCTACTTCCAGCAACCATCAGGCTCGGCTTCCTCCGCCTTCACAGGCTACGCACCTGGCACGTGCCCTGCTACCATGGCTACTGCAGTCCCCGCAGCGTATTCTCTCTCACAGCTCTACCAGTCCAGCTTCAGGATGCGGCTCCCTCGGTCGTGTTAGGGGGTTTCTTCCAAGGGCAATGGTTTGCTGAGAGATGGCCAGTCGAAGCTGGCACGTTCGCCCTCGGGTCAGAGTCGTCTGCGCTTTTCGAGCTTTACCCTATCGTAGCAGCTAGCGTTCTGTGGGGCAAAGCATGGCGGCGTTAACGTATAACCATGTTTTGCGATAACAAAGCAGCGTCAAAACGGCTGGGAAGGTGGTCTTCCACAGCATACAGATTTTACATCCGGTTGAATTCGGTGAGTTCGTTGCACACGTCGGTGTGGTACAACACAGAACTCTACGTTCGCAATCAAAGGTTCATAATTATCTTTATACCGTGTATTAAAAAATGTGTACGTTTTCTCTTCATAACGCCACCTCAAGGGTTTTATTAGCTGTTTTATTAGCCGGCAGCTGAAAGGAGTCGTAGCGAGACATGTTGTTTCGGCCTGGCATTCGAGAGGGCCTAGTGCACTGTTCGGTTAACTTCTTGTGTCTGAGGTTTTTCCCTTTACTTTAACATGAATGAAGTTGATGGGTTTTAGGCACTGTGGTAACTGATTATCACTAAAAGGTTTTTATTGACGAAGGGACTTTCAGATTGGTTCAGCTGCTGCTCACTAACACTCACGTTCCTCTGCTCGCGATGCGATTCACATATCGATCAATTTATTCAAAAGATCCAAAGACAAAGAACAGGTACATTATGGTATCATTTTATATTATTATTTATAGTCTTATTGTTAATAGCTTCAGTCGCGTTGGTATTTAATTTTTAATTTGCTCGTTTAGCTATGTATGACCAGGGGCGCCGCTAGGGATTTTGGGCCCCATGAAAATAATCTTTACAGGGCCTTCTGTATTATAATTTCATCATCATTAGGGGCCTCTCTGGGCCACCCTCCTTCATGGGCCTCTAGAATCCGTCTCCTTTACCCCCCCCTTTTCGGCGCCCCTGAACAATGTTGGTGTATTACAATTATTTACGCGTGTAGGCCACTCCAACTCTCTCGATATTTCAGATAGATTAGTGTGCTCTCTCAGAGCTGGGAGATTTCATCCTTATTTTAACATATTACTCGAGACGGTGTTTCTCACAGCGTTCTACGGGTTCATGCGTTCTACGGGTTCATGCGTTCCACGGGTTCATGCGTTCTACGGGTTTATGCGTTCTTGGGTTTATGCGTTCATGCGCAAATGCGTACACGTCTCCTACTCAGACTTTTTCCCCTACACAGGGCCTACTTTCGCTGATGTCACCTTCTCTTTCTTGCAAGGCATTTTTCCATCTAAAAGCGATAGCCTAGGAACAGCTGTTACTATTATCATTTCAAGAATCAACAACTCTCTGTCCTTACGCTTCCATGTTCCTTTATCTCAAGCTTCGGCAACGCACGTCCCCGAACCACCTGTTTATTTGCGGCCTGCCAATGACTAAAGGGTGGTTCAGAGTCCATCTCGCAACGGTGGTAGAAGGGTGCGGCCTACCATCTCCCCTCTACACTGGCCACTCCTTCCGGATTGGAGCGGCAACCACAGCCGCTGAACAAGGGTTGCCGGTCGCGTCTATCAAACGGCTGGGAAGGCGGTCTTCCACAGCTTACGAATCCTATATCTGGTCGAATTCATGGTTCTTCCTTCAAGCGCACACGATGCTCTAACGTCGGTTAAGGCAGGTTTATTACGTTTGCTACTACAGCTGTTTTTGGCGGCCTGTTTCCATTCTAGTTTTAGTCTTAGTGTCAAGGTGTCATTTTTGTTTTTATTAGTTTAGTCACGTTCATACTCTTTCCAGTGATATCGAAATTCCGTTTAGGTATTATCAAAGATACAAGTGCGTAGATTTGTTAAATAAGGTAAACGGTCAAATTTAAGTAGTTATGTCTCAAACAGTTGAAGTTCCAGTTGGACAAAATAACGTTATTAGTTTATCGCCTAGTTTAGGTCAACGGAAATTAAGACATTTTAGCAGTCTTATTTTGTAAAACACTTTCAGTCTCGTTTGTATTCGCCAACAACATTGCACTACGTATTTAATTAGTTATTGCCACCAGCATTGTTTTCCTCACGCGATAAAGGTTTGTTGATGACGACATTTAGTCATAATTTTCGGTGTCAAAAGCAACACTATTTGCAACTACTGGTGGTGGTGGTTATCAGGTACTAAACTCATAAAGCAAAATTTGGCTATATAACTCAAGGTTAACCTGCAGCAACCCCGGCAAGTTTGACCACGTCGGTGGATCATCTAGAAAACACTTGAGTTCGGTGTCACGTTGGTGGCATATCATGGAAAAAATAAAACTCAAGGTTCGCAGCGGCGACCCCGGTGAGTGCGTTGACCAAAGCGCAGCGGTAACAACTCGGGCACTCGTAACTATGACCACGTCGGTGGCACGTTATCTATTACTCATGGTTGACTGCAGTAACCCCGGTGAGTGCGTTGACCACGTCAACGCACAACTCAGGCACTCGTGAGTTTGTTGCTCACGTCGGTGCGGTACAACACAGAACTCAAAGTCCTACATCCGGTCGAGTTCAAGGTTCTTTCTTCAAGCGCACACGATGCTCTCTAACGTCGGTTAAGACAGCATGTCGGTGGGCAGAACTCAGGCACATGCAAATTTAATTACCACGTCGGTGGTATAATATCAAAAGCTCAAGTGCAGGGCACTCGGAGTTCATTGACCACGTCGGTGTTTAACACGGAAGTTCACAATAGTTGCTGCAGCAACACCGGTGAGTGCGTGACCACGTCGGTGGCACAGCAAGGGCACTCGTGATTTCGTTGACCATGTCGGTGTTCAACACGGAAGTACACAATATTTGCTGCAGCAACACCGGTGAGTGCGTGACCACGTCGGTGGCACATCAAGGGCACTCGTGAGTTTGTTGGCCACATCGGTGGTTCAACGCGAAAGCACTCAGGTCATGCAGCGACCCCGGAGAGTGAATCGGCCACGGCAGTTGGTACAGCACGAAAGCACTCGTGGCTCGCTGCGTAACAGCTGCAGAGTGCTCTAGATTTCAATTGATCTCGCTGATGGTATTTTTAAGCTCAATTGCTTTTACGTGATTCATCAATCCCGCTGACGGTTTTTAAGCTTATCGTTTTGCGGGATTTATGATTGACTCTTAATATGTTGTATATTGGGTATGCCTTTTATTATCTTCCAGAAGCAGTATAGATCCTTGTCCACTTCTTCTACGGCGGGTATGTATGCTCTCATTACCCCCTTTCGCTATTCTATTTTTGGGGTCGGCTCCGCCCCTGCCAGTCCCGGCAGGACATGCCGAGTTATCACCCATTTCCGGCGTAGGCCTACGTCCTCTCTTTTGGGGAAGGCTCCGCCCCTGCTAGTCCTGGCAGGATACGCCGAGTCCGCACGTCACCCTGGATCAGTGACGGGGCTCATGCCAAAGATTTACCATGCAAAATATTCCCATGTCGTTATTTAAATAAATCCTGTTCATACTTATCGGTGATCGAGTCTTTATGGGAGAAATGTTAAGCTTGCTGGTAGTTCTACCATGAGGACTCAAAATCACGTGCGGCTGGCCACCAATCACCTGCCTACACCTGCTCTATAAAGAGTAGTCTAACATGTTTTTGCTGCTCAGGTCTTCGTTCGACGCACCTCCATCCACCCCACCACCACCAGGTCGGCCTCAGTCTACTTGTCCAGGGGAAGGCTCCGCCCCTGCTAGTCCTGGCAGGATACGCCGAGTCCGCACGTCACCCTGGATCAGTGACGGGGCTCATGCCAAAGATTTATCATGCAAAATATTCCCATGTCGTTATTTAAATAAATCCTGTTCATACTTATCGGTGATCGAGTCTTTATGGGAGAACATAAGGCATGACTCTCACTCCCCAGGGTCCTAAAGAGGAACTGGTAGCTCAGCCGCGCCTGTGCCTGTTGCGGTGATCATTATGACAGAGCGGGTGCAATAAAGAAACAAAAGAGCGTTTTTTTCAAAAAACAAACAAAGTAGGCTATCCTATCCTACGCCTGTTGCCTGTTGACTTTCCCAGATGTGGCAGCTAATCGTTTTGTAATGTTGAGTAGCTAGTGACATTAATAAACGGCATTTACTCTTACCTGAAGTAGGCTAAATGTAAAATAAAAATATTTTTATGCCGTGGGTGAATAGCTTTAATGTTTTTTCAGCGCTAACATAATAATACCTTGTCATTGTCTTTAGCTAGCTAGCTAGCTAGCTAGTGGTAGCTTATTAATTCATTAAATACTCCTCTGTAGCTAGCTGTGTGTGCGTGTATGTGAAAGGCAGGCTTTGGTTGTCGTGGCAACCAGAGGTGGCAATGGCAAGCATCCTTTCATCTAAATTATTTCTGTACAGTGACATTTGTTCTTAAGAGCAGTTTACTAATTAACTTTTCAACAAATATTTCTCTCTCCCTACACTCGTGATAATGGCCCTCATTTATCAAACAAACGTAGAAATGAGCGCAAATCTGAACGCATGATTCATCTTACGATAGGACCCACGCAGAGGTGGGTAGGAACGCGCTACATTTACTCCGTTACAAATACTTGAGTAACTTTTTGGATAAATTGTAATTTTAGGAGTAGTTTTATTGCTACATACTTTTACTTGAGTAAATATTTGAAAAAAGAACGGTACTTTTACGCCGTTCCATTTGGCTACGTGACGGTCGTTACTTTGTTTTTTTTAGATCTTTTCTTTTATTACATGCGAGATCTATTTCTATCACGTGAATATTCCTTAGCCCAAGTGAAGGAGTTCAAGTACCTCGGGGTCTTGTTCGCGAGTGAGGGTAGTATGGAGCGTGAGATTGGCCGGAGAATCGGAGCAGCGGGGGCGGTATTGCGTTCGCTTTACCGCACCGTTGTTACGAAAAGAGACCTGAGTCGCAAGGCAAAGCTCTCGATCTACCGGTCGATCTTCGTTCCTATCCTCACCTATGGTCATGAGGGTTGGCTGATGGCCGAAAGGACGAGATCGCGGGTACAAGCGGCCGAGAGGCAATTGAATAACGCCTGCACAGGCACGGATGCACGCACAACGCAGAGTGGTAATCGGGAGAGTTGGGAAAATAAGCTGGATACGGAGTGGGTGAAAAAGTGTGTGTGTGTGTGTGTGTGTGTGTGTGTGTGTGTGTGTGTGTGTGTGTGTGTGTGTGTGTGTGTGTGTGTGTGTGTGTGAGAGAGACTCTGTTCGAGCCTGCATGAGAGTTCAATGTTGTCATTAGCTGTAACGTCTTTCCGACCAATCGCAGTTCAAGGCCGACCTGGGCTGTACCACTTCGGGAGGGGGCGCAGTTACTCCCCTCTAGACAAAACCGAATTGGTTGCGACGTTGACCCGGCGCCCCCCGAAACGTTAACGGGCCACAGGGAATTCCATGCTTAAAGCACCCAGGCTACTATGCGGCTACTATTTTGCAAAGATTTAATTTGTTATTGTTTTAGTTCAAGGGTTATACATTTTATTTTTAAAGACCTTATTTATTTTATTGAAAAGGATGTTATTTACATTATCTTTATTTGAACATTGCTGTTTTATATTTTGTTGGTGTCTATTTTGTACCGTTTGTGTTGCTCTGTTTATTTAAAAAATAAATCGGAGAAACTCAGTACTTTTACTCTTGAGTACTTGAGTAGTCTTTTCACTCCATACTTTTTTACTCTTACTTGAGTAATTATTTTTACGAGTACTTTTACTTCTACTTGAGTAATTATAATCTTAAAGTAACAGTACTTTTACTTGAGTACATTTTTTAGCTACTCTGCCCACCACTGGACCCACGTGAGATTTACGAAACCTTCGTATCACACCAATCCCAGCGTACGAAGGATCTTGGTGTTGATAAATACGGCGGCTGAGATCGATCGTAATTAACGTAACACGCCCATATAAAAGCACGTCTTCAGAAGTCTCGCCCCTAACTTTTACGACATTGAGAAACGTCCAACGGTAAAATAGAGGAATTTTTCCGAGACCCAAATGGAGGCGCTCGGGTCACTGGTGGATGCGAACCGTCTGGTTTTATTTGGTAGCCTATAGCTGGCATTAAAGGCCAGCAAAAGAATGCTATATCATGGAAGGAAATAACTGTTGCAGTGAATAGTGTTTCCAATGTTCGTCGGGCTACGGAAGAGGTTTGTTAATTAAATTAATTAAATAATAAATTAAATGTACAACTTCTGTTATCCAGCTTAAAACATTTCACATATATGCTATTGTTTGCATTGCGTTAAAGTTATTTAATTCCGAATAATGTGAAGAAAAAATGGTCCGACATGAAGCTCAGCACCAAAAAACGTGTTGCGGCTGTGAAGCCGGCCAAGCAAGAAACGGGGGGAGGCCGGTGCAGTGCGACTGCAGCGTAACTCACCGAGATGACTCTGACCATTTAGTGCGCCCTGATGTAGACGATGCCCAACGTTGCTATTTTGGAAAATAAAAGAATCGTGCGTGCCCCCAGGCCATCGGGCTACCATGTTCAGGATTGCCATTCTGGCATCGCAAATAATCGGAACATTAACTGAATGGTAGCTTTTGCGGTTGATGTACGCGTAATCATTAATAGATGGTTCATACGCACATGGGTACAATCAACCACACCAATCACATTTGGAAACCTAGCAATAGCATAAAAATCCCGTTTGATTCCAGTTTGCTGATCGTTATTATATGGGAATTTAATATAACGTTCGGAGAGGGACATTATAGCTGCCAAAACTGCTGGCATGGTTCGGCTAATAGCCTACTTGACTGGGAAATAGCAGACCTGTCCCCGATCTCCCGCTGCAAGATCCCGGTGGCCAAAAATCCCAAGGTAGAGCAAACCTGCACAGGTATTGCGTTTTATCGCCTAGTTTCTCGCCTTAACTGTGGCTCCAAAGCATTGCATAGCTCCATCAGGAGATGCCTTGGGAGACGAAAACGACTCAAGAGCCATTCATCGCCCTCCTTAAAAAAATCGGCGCGGTCTCGAAAAACTCTCTCGTCTGTGCGTTGAGGTCCTTAACAGAGCCAGATCTGCCATCGCTGAGACACGACCACCTATTTGGCAAAGCTCCTGTTAATATAGACAGCTGAATAAACATTTCACCTGTCACATTCTAATTATTTTCATATAGCAATACTGTTTTTAATTAGGCCTGACTTGATTGTAATTGTTTGAACGGCTGGGCTAATTCCAATTTATTTAGTAATTAATACAGATGTTGAACATGGGCTACTTGTGCTGCACTATTCATCATTGAAATACCCGTATGTTGCGCCAAAAAAACTTGCGTACACGAGCTCAGACCTGACGTGAGATTTCATCGCAGCCTGCGCTCACGTTCAAATTGATAAATGCCAAGCTCAACGTTGAAATGAGCGTACGTCCATTTTACGCACGTTTTCTGTCGTACGCTCGTTTGATAAATGAGGGCCAATAATGATAATGTCACAAAATCTAGCTGTGAACATTCTACCAATACACACCCATTCATTTTTATGGCCTGATTTTTGGAGATTTATCTGCAAACTGTTTGGCGAAACGCTTAGAAAAGTCACAGCACTAATCTCCCGACCGAGCCACCGTTTTGGTACCTTTTTGTGTGTGTGCGACCAAAACTCGGAGTAGTCGACCGAATAACGTACAGAAGAATACAATATTATAACTATGGTGGATAGTAGTAGTATGCTTTTCCAGGCACACTAAGCAACTGTTAAGTGAAATTATAAGATTTAAAATGTTAACATTATCCTCCTGGCCTGCAGGCAATTCCTGATGACAGTGAGGCAGGCCCTCGTCAGTCAAGAAAGAGACTGCATGAGGAAGGAGAGAAAGAAGGAATACAGACAAAAGAAGCAGGGACAGAACAAGGAGGGAAAGGAGGAATACAGACAGAAGAAGGGGACAGCCACAGTAGAAAAAGACAGCATGAGGAAGGAGAGAAAGAAGGAATGCAGACAGAAGAAGGGGACAGCCACAGTAGAAAAAGACAGCATGAGGAAGTAGAGAAAGAAGGAATCCAGACAGAAGAAGCAGGGACAGAACGAGGAGGGAAAGAAGGAATACAGACAGAAGAAGGGGACAGCCACAGTAGAAAAAGACAGCATGAGGAAGGAGAGAAAGAAGGAATCCAGACAGAAGAAGCAGGGACAGAACAAGGAGGGAAAGAAGGAATACAGACAGAAGAAAGGGACAGCCACAGTAGAAAAAGACAGCATGAGGAAGGAGAGAAAGAAGGAATACAGACAGAAGAAGCAGGGACAGAACAAGGAGGGACAGGAGGCGACACAGATGGAAAGGAAGTTGACATGATAATGACAAATACAAAGCCAAATCAACCTGACCCTAAAGTTTTTCAAAAACAAGTGCTCAAAGACCGGACACTGACATTCCAAAAAGCATGGTATGAGAAGTTTCCCTGGCTTCATGTTAGTATGGGTACTGATGGTGTTCTGTGTTTTCACTGCTCTAAATACTTTAAGACAGGGAAACCAGCACAGGCCAAGAGTATAGACCCAGCCTTTGTCAATGCTGGATTTAAAAACGGGAAAAAAGCACTTGAAAGATGTTCCATGCATGAGAAATCAGATGGTCACAAACTGGCTGTGACAACTGCTGCATATGAAAACAGGCCAGTTACTACACAGTTGAGCAGTGCAGTCAGTACACAACAGGCAGAAAACAGAACTAGCCTGTTAAAAATAATAGGAGCTGAGATGTTTCTGGCGAGGCAGGGATTGGCCTTTAGAGGGCATGGACATCATCAAGGTAACCTTGACCAGCTTCTGAAATACAAAGCTGTAGATGATCAGTCATTCAGTAGCTGGTTATCTGCAAAGAGGGGGGTGCACACATCTTGGGATTGTCAAAATGAGCGGCTAAATTTGATGAGTTCATCAATTATCAGGAGAATTGCAGATGAGATCCGGTCCTTACCAGTGTTGCAGTATTCCATTATTATGGATGGGACAAGGGATGTCTCTGGTGTTGAGCAGGAGGCGCTGTGCCTACGGTATGTTTACACTGATTTGCTGGTGCACGAAGACTTCATAGGGTTGTATGAAGCAACTTCTACAACAGGTGAAAACCTTGCCAGGATCATTTCGGACGTTCTGTTGAGGCTGAATTTGCCAATATCAGGCCTCAGAGGTCAGGCATATGATGGAGCTGCGAATATGGCTGGAAAGTACTCAGGTGCACAGGCTGTTATTAAGCGAGTACAGCCAATAGCACCATATATACACTGTGGAGCACACTGTGTCAATTTAGTTACACAACAAGCTTGCTCAGGCTCGTGTGTTGTGCGAAATGCACTTGACTGGATACATGACCTTGGCTCATTTTTTGGGCGGTCTGGTAAGTTGAAAGACAAATTTAAAGCCATTGTTGCAGCTGAAGGGGAAGGGCCAGCCCTGTCCATCAGGCCTTTATGTCCCACAAGGTGGATTGTACGCTCACCTGCTCACCGTGCTGTTCTCAGCCAATATGGGATGGTACTAAGTGCACTAGAGGAGATGGCTGCAAGTCATTCTGAGTCTGCAAGCAGGGCAGAGGGCTTACATGTTCGACTGCAACAGGGTAATGTTGTACTGGGACTTCTGCTTGCTTTAGATGTGATCAGTGAACTAGAGGTTCTAAACAAATCTCTCCAGAAAAAGACTCAGACAATGGAGGGCATGCTCTCTGCAGTCTCCTTGGTCCAAGACAGCTTAAAATCCAAAAGAAACACAGAACACTTTGAGGCAGTCTTTAAGGAGGCAGACGGCAGGTGTGGGAATCTGTCTCTAGATCCCATTGTTCTACCCCGCACACATAGGCCCCCTAAAATATAATCTGGGCAGGCTCCTGCATACACACCTGGATCAGCTGTGGATTTTTACAGAGCAGAGTTCTACCATGTCCTAGACACAGTAGATACACAAATTACTGAGGGGTTTATGCAACCAGGCATTCAAAGATTAAAAGAACTGGAAAACTCACTCCTTACTCCCATTCCAAATGATGCAGCAGTTCGCAAATATCCTGAACTGAAAGAGGAAGACTTGAGAGTCCAACTGGCAATGTTTAAAAACAAGTACAAGGTCAACACAACTGCAGATGCTGTGCATGCTTTGCAAGAAATGCCCCCTGAAGTCCGTGGCCTGTTTGATCAGGTAGAGACACTAGTGAGATTGTTGATGGTGGTGCCCATATCATCTGCTGAGGCAGAGCGCAGTTTCAGTGCGTTGCGCAGATTAAAGACATGGTTGCGATCAACCATGACGCAAAAAAGACAAAATAGCATTGCTGTGTGCCATATTCATCAAGAGAGGCTTGACAGACTGGACAGACAAGACATTGCCCAGCAGTATGTTCAGGGTAATCAAAGGAGGAGAGATGTTTTTGGGTCCTTCAGTGAGTCTGCTTAGAGAGTATATTTTTTGTCTTTTTTCATTTATGTAAATATGTTGTTGTTTACACTTCTGAGTGTTATATACACAAATGCTTAAATAAATATTTTGCATAAAGTCAAGTAGGCCTTTGTTTAACAATGTTCACTGTTGTTTATCCATGATTTCAATTTAGAATTCTCCAATGGCTTTTTAGTGCAAACCATTGGCCCATAGGCTATTACGAAAGTAACTACTTGAGCGCTAGTTAAAGCCCAAATTACACAAAAATAACTTAATGAGTTGAAATAATTTGCTGACAGCTTGGTCCCCCCCAGTTCAAAAATCCCATCTGCGCCCCTGGTGGAAAGGCATGATCCAGTAAGTGCCCGTCGCGGGAATAATGGCAGAGACCGTGTTAATTGTGTTGCAGTCTCTGGCTCCCCCTGGTGGTTTTATTGGGGTAAAATACGTTTGTGTGGCGCATTAGGTGTGACGTAATAGAACGGGTGTGTTGTGGGTAGTGTAAAACGAAGGATCACGCGGGAAATCAGTCGGAGTCTACAGTGCGAACGGATAGTAGCCTTTTATGCTTTGTTAATGTACCATTGTGGAAATAAAGAAAGCCTAATTCATTGCTGCAACCCACCAACGCCTCACTGTTTGTGCTTCGGCTATGTTAACCGGACAACTAGACAAGCAAGTTACCTGCAACGAGCCAAGTAATATAATTCAAAACAGCTCGCTCCCAACTACGGTTCGGAGCAGGGAAGCTGAGGGAGGTAACACTGGGGGCTCGTCCGGGATTAACAAAGCAAGAAGAAAGTGAGAGGACGTCGGACGGTCGGACGCAGACTGAGCTAAAGCTAAAGGTACCGTTAATGCTTGAAATAGGAGGCCTGTCGAGATGGAGTCGAGATGGATAAGCACCAACCCATTTTTAATAGATGTAAGAGACACTGATATGGACCCAGTTAACCACATGGACGGCCGATATGCCGACGGCTTTAACCCCTTCACGGCTAGCATCCCTCCGTCTGCGTTAGCCGCAGACGGAGGGATTGTTCACGGCCATACGCCGTCGCTCAACCGAGCATTCCCCCCCACGCCACCGCCATCACGGTTGACTAACCTGTTCAACCCCGTGAATTGTACGGCACAAAACCCTTTTGACCCAACCCACTTACTGTCCCCTCAGTTCACTTCAACACCTTTTCCACCCTCTATGCCCCAGCCCGTGGAGCGTTGTGGAGTAAGAAGCTATGAGGATAACTATGCCCCACACCGCGACACCTACCAATACGGCCAGTCAGCTGCGAGAAGCGCCAAGCCGGCGCCACAGTCATCACACACAGCGCCAGATGTTGTAGCGATGGACAACAGTGACGATGAACATTATGGATATAGAGAGAGAATTCCAATATTGAAGCCAGGCCATTTTGATGGAATGGGCTCCTGGAAAGACTTTATTCACCGGTTCGAAAGCTGTGCAATGGCAAATCATTGGTCAGATGCAACAATGGCAGTGCAACTGAGATTCAGCCTGAATGGCGCGGCTGGAGCTATCGTCCATAAAAATCCCAGATCTGACCGTTGGAACTACCGGCGGATTGTGGCTGAAATAGAGACTGCCTACGGGCCGCGCTCCGAGCATGCGGCAGCCATCGGCATCGAATTGAGACAGCGGGTTAGGGGGCAGAACGAAGCGCTGCACCTCTTAAGGGATGATATTTATGAGAAAGTGTCCATTGTGTATGCTGACCGTACAGAGCTGGAGCAGGACGCCATCAGTGTGGAGGTCTTCACCAACGCCCTGGCCGACGCCGAGGTGGTGCAAAGGCTACTGGAGAAGCAGCCGCGCACCCTGGCCAGAGCATATGACATCGCACACAGCTATGAGACCACCAGGAGGGCCGCCAGAACAGTCACACAATTCATGCAGCCTGGCCAACGCAGCTTTGTAAATCAGAGAGCCAGGGCCGCCACGGTACGTGAAAATAACAGCATGCCAGCTTGTGTAGAGCCTGTGGGGGTAGCTGTCTGGTCCATCGACTCACCAGAGAGGGCTCCAAGATTTAGTCCGCAGTGGCACCAGAAGAAAACCACAAATGTCAAAATGCCTATGGGGGATGTTCAGTGCCACAACTGCTCCGGTCTAGGGCATATGATGAGAAACTGCCCTTCTCCCCGTCGACCCAGACAGCAAGCTCGGACAGTCAATAACAACACAGCCCCCGACACAGGTATAGTGGTCACCTGTACTGCAAGTCAGGAAGACGACATGTGTGTTCAAATATTGATACATGGATTGGAAATGTGTGCTCTGCTTGACTCTGGTGCTCGGAGGAATGTGTTGCCCCTCCATCTCTTCAACGCCATTCCCACAGAGTCCAGACCCCCAATAGAGCCATCTGTCGCGGAGGTCCTGCAGGGCATCGGCCCCGGTGGTCTGGCAGTGCTGGGGGAAGTCAACCTACCAGTACGAGTTGGGAGCCGAGCTACCAATGTGAACTTCATCATGGCCGACACAGCAGAGAGCACCGAGGTTATCCTGGGGCACCCTTTCCTACATCAGACGAGTGCCCAGCTGGACTATGGTCGCCGGGAGATAACCCTATGCGGAGAGAAGGTACCTCGTTTTAACCCAAGCCATCAGTCCCGGGTGCACATTGTCAGAGTGGCCCGCACAACAGTGTTGGAATCGGGGTGTGAGTATGTAGTCCCCGGCACCGCCCACCTCCGCCACGCTGACGGAGACCTGATGCTGAGCCCAACTAAAGGTTTCATCGAAAAACACCACGTACTAGTGGCTCACCTCGTCGTACAGGCGCAGCGGTCCACCAACGTTCCCATCAGAGTCTTCAACCCTGGAGCCTTACCTGTCACGTTGAAGAGAGGCGTTGTGGCAGGGATCCTACAACCAGCAACGGTGTTAGGGAAGCTGGAGCCCCAGCCACCCCTCGCCCCACCGGCCTCCGAACCGATTAACTCTGTCTCTGCTTCTTTGCCCAGCCACCTGCAGGTCCTGTATAATGAGAGCTGTGCTAGTCTGCCAAAGGGGGACCATGAGAGGGTGGCCTGCCTGCTACGGTCATACAGTGACGTCTTCTCCACGGGGCCCACTGACCTTGGCCGTACTGGCCTCGTGCAGCACGATATCCTCACCATCCCTGGTCCACCTGTGAAACAGCAACCACGCAGGATGGCTGGAGACAAACAAACTGCAGCGGACCAGCAGGTGCAGCAGAGCCTGGACACTGGTGTGGCCCAACTCAGCCACAGCAGCTGGGCTGCACCAATTGTTATGGTAAGGAAGAAGGACCAGACTTCGCGGCTATGTGTCGACTACAGGCTCTTAAATGAGAGGACCATTAAGGATGCGTATCCACTGCCCCGCATCCAGGACACCTTAGACACATTGTCCACCGCCAGGTACTTCAGCACGCTGGATTTAACATCAGGGTACTGGCAGGTGGAAATGACGCCGAGAGCCCGAAAAGCCGCTGCTTTCTGCACCCGTAAGGGCCTGTTCGAATGGAATGTGATGCCTTTCGGACTGTGCAATGCGCCGGCCACATTCCAGAGGCTCATGGACCGTGTCCTGGCCGGGCTGCAGTGGGAGACCTGTTTGGTGTACCTCGATGACATCATTGTCCTGGGGCGGGACGGCACCGACATGTTGGAGCGGCTGAGCCAGGTGTTCAACAGACTACGCGCCGCCAACCTGAAACTTAAACCATCAAAGTGTTTCCTGTTCCGAGAGCGAGTGGCTTACCTGGGGCACATCGTCTCCAGCAAAGGTATCGCTACTGACCCCCAAAAGATCCAAAAGGTGACTGAGTGGCCCGCACCCCGAAACGTCTCTGAAGTGCGTCAGTTTGTCGGCCTGGCCTCGTACTACCGACGCTTCGTCAAGGATTTCGCCACAGTTGCCAAGCCCCTCCACGAACTCACCAAAAAGTATGCACGCTTTAACTGGACGGATGAATGCCAGGAGGCGTTCGAGCAGCTGAAAAGCCGGTTGACGTCAGCGCCGGTGCTGGGCTATCCCCTCGACAGTGGCCAACTGCTCCTCGACACAGACGCCAGTGACTGGGGAATCGGAGCAGTCCTCTCCCAAGTGCAAGAAGGTGAGGAGAGAGTGCTAGCCTATGGGAGCAGGAGAATGTCGCCCACTGAGCAAAACTACTGCACCACCAGACGAGAACTTCTGGCAGCTGTCGAGTTCACCTCTCATTTCCGGCAGTACCTACTAGGGAGATCATTCATCATACGGACTGATCACAGCAGCCTGCGCTGGTTGACTCGGATGAAGGAGCCTGAGGGTCAGCTTGCTCGCTGGCTTGAGAAACTAGCAGAGTACGAGTTCCTGGTGATCCATCGTCCAGGGAGACACCACCAAAATGCGGACGCGCTCTCCAGAAGACCCTGCCGGACGTCATGCCCATGCACAGTGCCGGAGCCTAGCCTCAGTAACCAGTTCCAGCACAAGGGGATTCAGTGCAACATGGCCGAAGAGGATGAAGAGGATGCCGTGGAAACTCCTGCAGAGCAACCTCCAGTGGGGGTAGTGGTGCCTGAAGAGGATGCCGTGGAAACTCCTGCAGAGCAACCTCCAGTGGGGGTAGTGGTGCCTGAAGATAGCTATGGAGGCAGCCCTGCAGTTGAGTCTAAGCATCTTCCAGTGGGGGTAGCGGACGTTTTCAGTAATGATCAAGCTGGCTCTCTGTTCCGACCAGGTGTCTACAGGGTGAGTGAGCCAGCCCAAACCAACCTGTTCAGTGGTTGGACCCAAGAGCAGTTAATCAGTGCCCAAGAAGCTGACCCAGACATAGCACCAGTGAGGAAGTGGATGGACGAGGGGAGGAGCAGGCCACCCTGGGCGGACATAGCACCCTACAGCCCTGCCACCAAAGCCTACTGGTCGCAGTGGAAAAGGCTCTACCAGAAAGATGGCGTTTTGCTGAGGAAATTCTACTGCACAGATGGAAAGGTGTTCTATCCACAGATCCTGTTGCCTCAAGAGTACCGCACCTCAGTCACGGAGCAATTGCACGATGGCCCAGTCGGTGGCCACTTTGGAGGAGAAAGGACACTCGCACGTCTCAAGGCCCGGTACTACTGGTACAATATGAGGGATGACGTCACTCTGTGGTGCCGCACCTGCACCAGCTGTGCTGCAAAAGCCCGCCCGAAGAAAACACCTCAAGCCGCCATGGGCACAGTGCGAGTTGGTGCCCCCTTCGAACGCATCGCAGTCGATTTAATGGGACCATTAAATGAAACTGAAAGGCGCAACCGCTACATAATAGTAGTACAAGACTACTTCAGCAAATGGGTGGAAGCCTACCCGGTTCCCAATGAACAAGCAACGACGGTGGCCGAGAAGATTGTTTCCGAGTGGGTGTGCCGGTACGGAGCTCCACAGTGCCTACACAGCGACCAAGGTACCAATTTCGAGTCGGCTGTGTTCCAGAGAATGTGTGAACTGCTGGGAATCGACAAGACACGGACCACGCCGTTTCGGCCGCAGTCAGACGGCCAAGTAGAACGTTTCAATGCCACCCTGCAGAAAATCATAGCCACCACTGCGGAACGATGTCACTGGGACTGGGACATCATGACCCCATATGCAGTCATGGCCTACCGGGCATCCAAACACAGCTCCACGGGCCTGACGCCTAACATGATGCTGTTCGGGCGGGAAATTACCGAGCCAGTGGATCTTGTTGCTGGGTTGCCACCTGACCCAGACAACACTACTACCCCTCCATCCTATGTTGTACAGCTCCGGGAAAGGCTCGAGCTATCTCACCAGTTGGCCCGGGAGGCGCTGGGAAAATCTGTCGAGCGTGCCAAACGGCAGTACGACAAAAATGTTTGCAGAGTCCAACACAAAGTTGGTGATGCAGTATGGTTCCTAGTCAAAGGCACCAAGAGGGTAAAGGATAAAGTGCGGAAGTTCCTGCCTTCCTACGAGGGTCCGTACTTCATTGTGGGCGTACTGGACGACTTGGTCTACCGGATTAAAAAGGGTCAGAGGATGAAGATGAAAGTCGTTCATCACGACAAACTCAAAGCTTACCATTCCAGGACAGCACTAGACAACAGCTGGACATTTCGGGAGGCTGGAACGTGGGCACCAGTGGAGGCGCCACCCCCGTCGTCAGACCCCAGCCCTTCAGAAATCGACAGCAGTCCCCTTGACCTTTGGGGCACGTCACCAGAGACGGAGGACCCTGTTGTGGAGGCCCTTCCAGGCCTCTTCTCTCCACCACCATCACCGAGCAGCAGCCAGCTTCCTTGCCACCCCGCTGAGCCTTCGCTGGAGGAGGCTGGGACCTCGCATACGGCCAGGGGAGAAGCTGGTCGTCCTCTTTTGAGCTCCACCCCTCGGCGTCGACCCCGGAGGGTCCGCAGAGCTCCTGACATGTTTGGTGACTGGATTGATCACTGAGCATAGTTGCCTGAGGTTGGGTGTAGGCGGATCGCTGCCCTCCTCAGAGAAAAAGAGTTCCAGTAAAAGACAACAAAAACAAGAGTTCCTGTGTTGTCCAAACCAAAAAAAAAAAGAAGTTCCAGTATTGTCAAAGCAAAAGAGTTCGAGTATTGACAATAACCAAGATTGTATTTCCAGTAGTGTCATTGCAAGGTAACTCGCCTATGTTGAGGTTAAAAATGTGAAGCTTTATACGATTTAACGGTTTGATATTGTTGTTTGCTGTCACCAGTCGGTGGTTTGAAAACTAATGGTGCGCATAGTTTTATTGGAGCATCCTGGGTATGTTTACCGTTGAGGCACTTAATGGGCATGCGTGTGAAAAACGATTTGGAAGAAAGAAAAATGTTATTTGTATAATAGAAAATGTTGCCCTATTTTTGCACTTGAAATCCTACACCCTGTAGTACGCTATTGCACTTGAAATCTTACACCCTGTAAATTACGCTAATGTATGAGTGTTCATGCCATTTGCCTACATGTACGAAAGGAGTGGGGAATACGCTTTAATTTACGTTTATAGGCATTGCCTTTTCACCTTAACTTTCCACTGGAAGAGGACCCCTTCAGGGCCTGTGGGAAACACATGTTATGGTTGGATGCTTGTATAATGACGGTCTAATTGGTATTTTCCTGTGTACAGTGTAGTGATGCTGGAGATATGTTAAGGGTTTAAACATTCTCCAGAGTGGGGGTAGTGTTGCAGTCTCTGGCTCCCCCTGGTGGTTTTATTGGGGTAAAATACGTTTGTGTGGCGCATTAGGTGTGACGTAATAGAACGGGTGTGTTGTGGGTAGTGTAAAACGAAGGATCACGCGGGAAATCAGTCGGAGTCTACAGTGCGAACGGATAGTAGCCTTTTATGCTTTGTTAATGTACCATTGTGGAAATAAAGAAAGCCTAATTCATTGCTGCAACCCACCAACGCCTCACTGTTTGTGCTTCGGCTATGTTAACCGGACAACTAGACAAGCAAGTTACCTGCAACGAGCCAAGTAATATAATTCAAAACAGCTCGCTCCCAACTACGGTTCGGAGCAGGGAAGCTGAGGGAGGTAACACTTGTCACCGGCTGCCGTTGTATTCCCTGCGCACGAGGGCTACTGCATCTGCTGATCACCACAGTAGTGAGCGCTACAGAAGCGCCAAGTGCCATTCAGGCTTACATGGGGATCAGATATGATCAGATGAAAGTGAACGATACATCACCTGAGGGGCCCGACCCTTTCCAGCTGTAATATGTAGAATAGTCAACACCTATACTATTCTAGTAGAAGCACCTGTGTCTAAAATAATCAATATCCTGGATTTACTTGAATAACTAATTATTGAACCACCAAGACGGGTTGTGTTTGTTAATATATAGTATTGTTTGGTTGCGAGTGCAACCCGTTATTTCTGTATCGCTGCATTGATAATGGTACTGTTGATATTCTTTGAGACGGTTGTTTACAGATTTCCTGTTGCTGACACGACGACGATTGAACGCCTGAAGGAGGCTCCCATGATGTGAAAGTAACCTCTCTGTGAGCTGAGCCCTTGACAAGGAGGGACGAGTCTTGGGTTCATGAATTACAGGCCCCCACGGCGACAGAAGAAACAATGGCTGCGATAATAACAACGTCCAAAACCACCCACATGCAACAGCGCACCAATACACGAAGATCACCTGAACCACCCAAATCCATGCTAGCCTATCAATAATCTTGAATCTTTTAAAAAATGTATTATGCACATGTTGAACATTTTATGACCTTGTTGCACATAACCAAAAAGTATTAGCTTAGGATTTATATGGATACTTTAGTTTGTGTGCTGTTTGACCATATGATTGTATGATAACCAGGATATATGTTCATTGTTGTATTGTTAATATGACTTGTATTACCTATGAGACCCATCAGGGCGAATGCCGTTACAGTGTTATGGTAATCCGTGGTGGTTTTTACTCTGTAAAAACCGAGTTTTCCCACTCGGTTGGTGGTGTTGATGATTTATCCTACTTTGACTATGTTTCGATGTGGTAAATGGTGTTTATGATTTAAAATATTATTGTATGGTCATCTGAGATGACCAAGGAGGGATTGTTAAGTATTTTAAGAAGCTGCATTACCCTCACATAACCACTAGGAAGCAGGACCAAACATATAAGCCGTAAATACTATACATAGCCACAATGGGAGCAAGACCTTATTGAAGGCTTCTCCCTCCACAGAAGGCATCACCTTTAGTTAGGTGAAGAAGCCGAAGCCATTACGTCACCCCGGCCACGCCCACTACATAGGACACGCCCACTTGACGTCCCCTAGCTGGTGATTCGAAGCTAGGAGCCCAGAGATCAATAGGTAGACGGCAGAGAGCCACCGGGCCTAAGCCCGGGGGCTTGAAGTAGATCACGGTATTTTCCTCTCCACGCGTTAGATACAATTCCCTTCCTTAAGCTTCATAGTTACCATACCGAAACATGCCTACTTTATAACAAATAAAGTGAGTTAAAAGCAACCCGGGATTGGACAACTTTCTTCAAGAATACTGCAATAATATATATATATATATAGCATTTGTGGTTTTTGCATAAACATAACTAGGGTGCAATGTACTATCTGCGCACACCCTTTCTGAAGCCTCTCTCTCGCTCTCTCTCTCTGTCCCTCCCTCTCTCTCTTTCTCTCTCTCTCTCGTAGCGTTTTGTGGAGCACGTTAATTGTCTGAGAACACTCCCATTCAGAATGCATTGGTTTATATATCGTTCTGTGTAGCACGAAATAAGTCGGACTATCGTGCTCTGGAACACGATTCAATAGATTAACGTTCGTGAGCTAGAGCACGAAATCGTGTGATACCGGGTTGCACACACACACACACAGCGAGCAAAGACAAATCTACACTTGTGTGACCCCCAGGGGGTACTTGAGTCTACAGTTTAGAGAATGGTTAAACTAGACTATCCAACTATATCCAGGTGTGTCCAATGAAGGCACAGAAATGGGACTGATGCAATCAATAAACATTTATGCAATAATCAAAATACATGCTGATTAGCAACAAGGGCAAATAAAACTCATGCAGTTAGCAGCAGATGAAAATCAAACACTAAAACACTGCAAACAAATACTGTTCCCACAAGAGATGGTGAAAAAATGCCCATGGGCCACACAAGAAATATATAATAAACAAAAGACAAAACAACTTGGGTTAACGGGCTACCACTAGCCGGCCTTCCCCCTACTCTCCCAATTAGCCCACGATACGGGTGCCAGATGTCTATAGCACTCGTAGGTTACAATCAAATAGATAAAAGTAGACATTCGGTCCTGGGAAAAACAGTGGCTGGTCGAACAGACGACGGCAATCCTCCTGTAATTAAGAATCACAATCGACACTAGAGTTGGCGCTACCTCCTCTCATAAGAATCCTAGTGTTAGTATAGCCATGATTAGGTGGAATAAAAGACTAACTAAAGTGGATAACTTACGTGTTTGGGCCAGTCTAGATGAACTAGACCTAAAACTCCAGTACCAATGCGTTTACGTGTGGATGACGCGAAGCAGTGCACTCTCACCGACGTGAGCTTTCTGTTCCCACACAAATATTGAACATGAAATGTTAAATGCTAAAAACACTACGTCATACATTTGTACACTGCTCAAAAAAATAAAGGGAACACTAAAATAACACATCCTAGTCCTAGATCTGAATGAATGAAATATTTTTATTAAATACTTTGTTCTTTACATAGTTGAATGTGCTGACAACAAAATCACACAAAAAATATCAATGGAAATCAAATTCATTAACCCATGGAGGTCTGGATTTGAAGTCACACTCAAAATTGGAAAAAAAAAGTGGAAAAACACACTACAGGCTGATCCAACTTTGATGTAATGTCCTTAAAACAAGTCAAAATGAGGCTCAGTAGTGTGTGTGGCCTCCACGTGCCCGTATGACCTCCCTACAACGCCTGGGCATGCTCCTGATGAGGTGGTGGATATTCTCCTGAGGGATCTCCTCCCAGACCTGGACTAAAGCATCCGCCAACTCCTGGACAGTCTGTGGTGCGACATGGCGTTGGTGGATGGAGCGAGACATGGTGTCCCAGATGTGCTCAATTGGATTCAGGTCTGGGGAACGGGCGGGCCAGTCCATAGCATCAATGCCTTCATCTTGCAGGAACTGCAGACACACTCCAGCCACATGAGGTCTAGCATTGTCTTGCATTAGGAGGAACCCAGGGCCAACCGCACCAGCATATGGTCTCACAAGGGGTCTGAGGATCTCATCTCGGTACCTAATGGCAGTCACGCTACCTCTGGCGAGCACATGGAGGGCTGTGCGGCCCCCCAAAGAAATGCCACCCAACACCATTACTGACCCACCGCCAAACCGGTCATGCTGGAGGATGTTGCAGGCAGCAGAACGTTCTCCACAGCGTCTCCAGACTCTGTCAAATGTGCTCAGTGTGAACCTGCTTTCATCTGTGAAGAGCACAGGGCGCCAGTGGCAAATTTGCCAATCTTGGTGTTCTCTGGCAAATGCCAAACGTCCTGCACGGTGTTCGGCTGTAAGCACAACCCCCACCTGTGGACGTCGGGCCCTCATACCACCCTCATGGAGTCTGTTTCTGACTGTTTGAGCAGACACATGCACATTTGTGGCCTGCTGGAGGTCATTTTGCAGGGCTCTGGCAGTGATCCTCCTGTTCCTCCTTTCACAAAGGTGGAGGTAGCGGTCCTGCTGCTGGGTTGTTTCCCTCCTACGGCCTCCTCCACGTCTCCTGATGTACTGGCCTGTCTCCTGGTAGCGCCTCCATGCTCTGGACACTACGCTGACAGACACAGCAAACCTTCTTGCCACAGCTCGTATTGATGTGCCATCCTGGATGAGCTGCACTATCTGAGCCACTTGTGTGGGTTGTAGACTCCGTCTCATGCTACCACTAGAGTGAAAGCACCGCCAGCATTCAAAAGTGACCAAAACATCAGCCAGAAAGCATAGGAACTGAGAAGTGGTCTGTGGTCACCACCTGAAGAACCACTCCTTTATTGGGGGTGTCTTGCTAATTGCCTATCATTTCCACCTGTTGTCTATTCCAGTTGCACAACAGCATGTGAAATTGATTGTCAATCAGTGTTGCTTCCTAAGTGGACAGTTTGATTTCACAGAAGTGTGATTGACTTGGAGTTACATTGTGTTGTTTAAGTGTTCCCTTTATTTTTTTGAGCAGTTTATTAGAACGTGAGCAATTACACTTACTTGCTGCTACCCCGTGTGACTCACAAATCGCTGTTATGCGATCACGTCTCGGTAGACTCGTGCTTGTGTGCACCATTTACTGGTCACCATATGAAAAGACACCAAGCCAGGGTTACGTGCAGACACCAGGCTGAAGCTACAAACAGACAGTAGACCGTGTTAGGCGCTGCTTTATAAGAATAAGTTTGCATAAAAGGATAAAACAAACATTTCAAAAAGACTCACGTTCTGTCTACGCAGCTGCTACGGAGGCTTTTACTTCCACCGTCTTTGCACTAATTCTGAGTTCTCACCTCTTTTAAGACGTGCCACATGTGCCACCTGATCTAGATTAGTGCCAGTGGGAGGGGCCAAGGTGCATTACCCATCACTACCGTCCTACCTGCTATCTTCATAATATCAAAACGAAATTTCAATATCATTTATACTTTATTCAGAATAACAGTTTTAGTTTCATATTGGCTGCGTTTTAAGTTGGTCCCATTGAAGCCGTCTGGCCAGCCTCTGACACTTAAGACATCGTAACTTAATCATTTTCCGTTTAAATTCGTTCAAAAAAATGTGAAAAAAAATGCAATAATTTTATTCAAATTTCAATAATTTCCAAACGGAATTTCGATATAATTTATGCTTTCTTCAGAATCGCAGTTGAAAGGTTGGGTATGGAATTCTCTTTTTTGGCCATTTTTGCAAAATTTCTTGAAATCCTTATCATAACCCACTTACAGCCACTGAGTTAGAAGTACTGACATGACAATTAAACAGGTCAATCATCTGTGGAACGGGCAGGTCTCGAAAAACCCCAGCCAATGATTTCCAGAACCACAGAGTGGCATTGGACAGTATGTACGTCAATCAAACGGTCGTACTGCACTCCCCCTCCCCCACTCCCCGCACGTGACCCCTTCGTGCACATACTCAAAGCTCGTGGACCAGAGCAAGCTTCTGTTTGTTGTTATCCTGCGGTAGCTGCTGGAGCTAGCTTATTAGCTAATCCACATTTGGACCTAGCACTAGAAGACAACGCTAAACTCCAACCTAGCTAGCCTCACTCGCTCTTGCGCATCAGTGTTCGCGCTCGTGCATGATTGCGCGTCCACGTACTTGGAATAGGTGGAGTCAGAGTCAGCGTTGAAGGAGAGGGGACCATTTGAGTTGGGTGTTCTGCTGCTCTTCTGACCATTCTGCTGGCGTTTCGCAAATCCCATACTCAACCTTTAAGTTTCATATCGGCTTCGTTTCAGTTGGTCTCATTGATTTACGTTGACGCTGGGGGTGAGGAGTGAGGACGCTCAGCAGTGTTGCCAGATTGGGCGGTTTTTACCATAGATATATACAACACTAGTGCTGTGTTCGAAATCGTTCCTTATCACGGATATGGTGCACTATATAGGATGCTTGCCATTTTGTAGTGGTGTTCGAATTCTCTGTTACGTATTTTAAGAACCTGAGCTACCCACACATAGCCCCTAGGAAGCAGGACCAAACATATAAGCCTTAAATAATATACATAGCCACAAGGGGAGCAGGACCTTACAGAAGGCTGCAATAGCTGCTCTATCCACAGAAGGCAGCACCACAGAGTGAGGAAGCCGAGCGTAACGCCCCGTGCCCACTACCTCCGTCAGTTGACCGTTGCCCATTGACTTTGAATGGGGACGGACGCGCAATGCATTGTGGATCCGTCCGTTCAGTTGGAGCGTTCGCCACCGTCAGAAAGTTGAACAATTTTCAACTTTTTTGGCAGCGACGGTTCCTTCATCCAATCAGATCGCGTATGCAAATGTAAGCACTGTGACGCGACTCGGGCTCTGACGATACTGGAAAGCGGGAAAGCGGGTCATCTTGCCTCGCAACAAGCAGGAAGAAGCGGGAAGAACCCGGCGAACCGATTTGATTGGCTGACGGATGCATCTGCAAAGGCTACTCCCCCATCTGTCAGCCACGCCTTCCCACGTCCGTTGACTGACGGTGCAGTGGGCACAAGGCGTAATACGTCACACCGGCTCCGCCCACTCCTTCCAGGCCATGTGGATCCTACCATAACAGTCAACATCGAGCCAAAGCTCGTCAGAATCTTCTCGCTGCTAGTATACATAGGGTTAATGTTTTGATCAGCTAGGAGAGGCTCAGCACGTGCTCAACACGCTTCCACCTCCTTTTGCTCCGTAGTTACCATACCGAAATACTTTAACAAATAAAGTCTCTTAAAAGCTATCCTGGATTGGAACACTTTCTTGGAAGAACTCAGCATCTCATTGGTTAATTTCATGCACTATATAGTGCACTTAAACTACCCAAAATGTGAGTGTACATACGATGTACCCTACATGTTACTCCCGTATACCACAATGCAACGCGGTCGTGTTTTTCCGAAGGAGAAGAAGAAGCTGAATAACCGCAAAAAATAATACATTTAATGATGGAGTCTCTGGCTTTCGTTTAGAAATGTCAACAATTTATTAAACATAGAAAATGTAACGTTCAAAATTAATTGCAAAAAAAGTGGGCCCGGATTGTTTACATGATGTGGGTGCATCTTAGCCTGGCTCCGCCCGCCTAAGTACTTCCGCTCAATTTGAATTTCCCTTCATTACTAGGTCTGGACCTGCTGTATGTAATTTGGTTTTCTGGTGCCGCCACAGCGGCCCCCAATCAGCGAACAGAGGGCGTGTCTGAGAACAATGACGATAGTCGTGCGCCAGTTTGAGTTGTTGCAATTTTTCCCTGATAAATTAAATTTGACGAACAAAACCTGCAGCTGTCGTTGACGGACATTTTCGTGCAGACGCGCAAGGTGTTTGGTTTGTGTACAACCTGCGCGTGATTCCCGGCGCATGACATACGTCACAACCAAACGTTAGCGATTGGTTATGGCAGATCCAGAGTGGCACTGGGCAGATCCAATAATTTTAAACTTCAAGTGAGTTAACGTTTGTCAATTGATTAGGTCCAGACTCTCTGTACAAATGAAATGAAATGAAGTGAAGTACGAGAGTCTGGTAGAACCTGCTAGGTGCATCTGTCTGCGTCACACAAATACCCAGCGCATTTACTGATGCACATGACGTTTAGAAATGTTCAGCGTAGTGTCCGGATTCTCGTTTGTTCGTTCCCTATATAGCAGACATGGGGGACTCGAGTCACATGACTTGACTCGAGTCAGACTCGAGTCGCAAATTTGAGGACTTGAGACTTGCTTGACTAACACTGATAAAAGACTCGACTTGACTTTGACTTGGTCTTCATGACTTGAGACTTGACTTAGACTTGAGACAGATGACTCGAAATGACTTTTTTAAAGCTAGATTAAATGTTGGATATGGGATTTGCGATACGCCAGCCGATTTTAAAAACACACATCTCAAATGGTCCTACCCCCTCTCGTTCAACGCTGACTCTGACTCCACCCATTCCAAGTACATGGACGCGCAATCACGCAAGAGCGCGAACACAGATGCACGAGAGTGAGCCAGGCCTAGCTAGGTTGGAGTTTAGGGTTGTCTTCTAGTGCTAGGTCCAAATGTGGATTAGCTAGTTAGCTAGCTCCAGTAGCTACCGCAGGATAACAACAAACAGAAGCTTGCTCTGGGTCACGAGCTTTGAGTACGTGCACGTGCACGAAGGGGGTCACTCGCGGGGAGCGGGGGAGGGGGAGTGCAGTACGACCGTTTGATTGACGTACTTACTGTCCAATGCCACTCGGTGGTTCTGAAAATCATTGGCTGGAGTTTTTTGAGCCCTGCCCGTTCCACAGATGATTGACTTGTTTAATTTTCATGTCAGTAGGCTACTTCTAACTCAGTGGCTGTAAGTGGGTTATAATAATGATTTCAAGTGATTTTCAAGTAAAATTACACCGTCAGAGCCGGAGCGTCAGACTGGGCTGTTCTCAGCATACCGCAAAAAAATTAAGAGGGTTCAAGTACCAGTCCCCAAATTCAGTTGAACCACTACCTGGACATTTGTGATGGACAGAGCTGCCTTCAGTTTTGGGCCTATTCACATAATGGTTTTGGAATGGTTTGACTTATGAACCACTCACTCTACCGATTTTTAAATGTGGAAACTGGGTTAGATGATCAGATTTTTGTATGACTTGACTTGTGACTTTCTTGACCTGAGCAATGACTTGACTTGTGACTTGCTTGATTCTCACCACAGTGACTTGGGACTTGCTTGAGACTTGAAGGTTATGACTTGAGACTTGCTTGTGACTTGCACATGAGTGACTTACCCCCACCTCTGCTATATAGTGCATGTCGCGTTTTTGAATAAAGTAGTCCAATCCGTATCGCTTTTTACTCACTTTATTTGTTAAAGTATTTCGGTATGGTAACTATGAAGCAAAAGGGAAGGAATTGTATCTAACACTTGTGGAGAGAAATACTGAAGAGCTACTTCGAGCCCCGGGGCTTAGGCCCGAGGCTCTCTGCGGGTCTGCCTATGTTTCTCTTACCTTCAATCTCACTCCCGCGCTGGTAAGTATCAAGTGGACGTGGCCTATGTGAAGTAGGCGTGGCCTGTGTGACCTATTGGCTCCGCACTCCTCACCTGTGTGAAGGTGCTGCCATCTGTGGCTGGAGTAGTTATTGCAGCTTATGTGTTCGATCCTGATTCCTAGTGGCTATGTTAGGGTAAAGCAGCTTGTGTTTTCGATCCTGCTTCCTAGTGGCTATGTGGAGGCAGCTTATGTGCTTAAAATACTTAACATGCACTATACTACATGAACACTATACAGGGAATAGTGAGTGAGTGTAGGGAACGATTTCGAACGCCGCTTAGATGTCTCGTCCGCGTTCCTGGCCAATTAAGTCGAACGTCCTCACTGGCGGCCGTCTTGCCACAGTCAGCTGCTCACCCATAACATTGTGTTGGTAGTGGTACATATACTTTTTAAATAACCATAACTTGCTAAATGTTCAACGGATTTTCAAACGGTTTCTCTCTCTAGGTCGTCCTCAGACGAGCCCTCCATCGTTGCTTCCAGTCATCCCGATTCTCCATACATCTGGCCAGTTCATTGGTACTTTGCGCTCCTGCATCCTTCTTGAGTACATCCATGAATGTGAGTCTAGGACGTCCTCGAGACCGATGCCCATGGGTTGGTTCCCACAGTAACCATTTGCTGGCTGGCAGCTCTTGGTGTCTTTGGCAGTGTCCTGCCAGCTCATTCTCCTGGCAGCTACTTTCTCACTACACCTTGGTATTCCTTCATACAGGATCCTGTTGGTAACATGTGTACTCTTGCTGATGTTAAGTACTGCACGCAGCATTCTGGTGTAGCACCCGTCTAAAGACTTCTGCAGGGTTGGCTTCAGGGACCAGCATTCGCTGCTGTAGAGGAGAACAGACTCTACCGTTGCGATTGAAGAAGCTGAGTTTGATTTGACGGGGGAGGTTGGAGTTTCCACACACAGGTCATAGCCGTTCAGGGCCCTCCATGCGAGTGGCTTCCTCACCTTTAGGTCCTGCTCGGGTTTGAGTTGACCCATGAGCCCAGATACTTGAAGTCCTCGACTTCCTTCAGCACAGTGCCACCAGTTGTTGTCAGCGGTTGATGCGCTCCGTGAGATGTTGTAGGTGATGACCGTTGTTTTTTCTAGGCCAACCTTGGCAACACTCCAGCGCCACGCTTGTGCAGGAGGTCCTGTGCTTGCTCCACGTTGTTGGAGAGCAGGCTGATGTCATCCTCGTAGTCCAGGTCTGTCAGGACAACTGCAGGGTGACGCTTTGACCTCCTTGGGGTTAGGGTGAAGCCGATGCCCTGCTCCCGCCCATTAATGGCTTTTCTGAGCGCATAATCCAGGACAATGAATGAAGAGGAAGGGGCTTAGTGTTGTCCCCCTTGTGCATTACTCCAGCCAGGATATCAAACTCCTCAGTGCTGCCATCTGGGGTACCTGGTCCTGCGTACATGGGTCTCAATAGCCCGGAGTAGGTTGGAGGAACACATAGGCCTGAAGATCTTCAACCATCGTGCCTCTGTGGAATCGAATCAAATGCCTTTTGAAGTCGATAAAGCACAGTACAGCTGTCAGTTAATCCTTCTTCACCTCCTCGATCATTCTCCTTAGGTGCCAGGATCTGGGCTGTGTGGTTCTCACTCTCGCGAAAGCCATTTTGGTTCTCCTCAGGTGAGGGGCGATGGCGCTCCTGATCCTGTGTAGTCATCATGCGGTTGTATATCTTTGCCGTGATATATGTCAGGCTGATGCCCCGGTAGTTGTCTGGCTTTGGGGGAGAGGTCTCCGGATTTAGCACTGGGATGATGTTGGAGAAAGAGACCATACGTCAGGCCGTTTGTTGGCAGTAGCGCTTGGTTGGCAAACTCAGCATGATGTCATCGGGTCAACAGTTCTTTAAAACCCTCTGGGGGTATCCATCTGGCCTAGCCAGCACTTTTTCCAGCGCTCACTGTGCCTTTCGCCCGGCTAGCTCAGTGACAGTGAATGGACCATCATCGATGTCTAGGTTCTCCGGAGGACTGTGGAATTTCTTCTATTTCGGCCTCACCCCCATCTGCGGTTGAACCCAGAAGGCTTCGGAAGTGGTTGAACCAGGGTTGCCATCCTCTCCTCAGGGCTGTGACCTTCAACCTGTCCCTCCTTTGTCCGTTTCCGCCCAGTCATTTCGTTGATGACCCTCCAGGATTCCCATACTGTTTTCTCCGCTTGCGCAGCCTGCACCCGTCCACCTTCGCCATCAGTTCCTCCCCCTTGATGTTGGTTGTAGGTACTGAACAGTAGCTGCTTGGCTTCCTCCTCATTTTCCCCACGTCTCATGCTGTGTTGGTTCACGCTCAAGTTGAGGCGTGCTTCCTTCCACACTTCCTCGTGCCGCTACAACCTCCGGATGTGTGGAACCATGGAGGTTCTTGCTCTGTCCAACACGGGCACACACATCCTGGTTGCCTCCTCATTTGCAGCAACAAATCTCATATATTCGCTGCCGGGCTCCGCTCCCTTGTCCAGCGCTGGAAACCGATTCCTGACTTCCTCAGTGTACCTGGTTGAAGGCCAGGATCGTTTGCGAAGGCCTTCCAATCGTGTCCGGAATCTTGTACTTAGGCTTGGGGACCCTGAGGCTCAGTCGCACCATCATGGAACCACCGGTGGTCCGAACCCACCGAGCTGAAGGAACTGGATTGGTTCGGCATTAAGGATGGAGTTCCTCCATTTTCCTCCTCACAAGTATATAGTCCAGTTGCGTACCATACGTGTGGCTCGATCCTGGAAGGTCCATCTCTTGCCTTGTCTTTTCTGGAACAAGGTGTTCGCTTTCAGTAGTTCGTGCTCCATGAGAAGGGTGGTGGGGTATGCACCATTGCAGTTGGTAGAGTCGTGGTATGGGAAGGGTGTGTCCTCTGGTCCGAGCCTTGCGTTGAAGTCCCCCAGGATTGCCAAGAAGTTGTGTGCTGGAACACCTCGCACGGCTGTTGCCAGGTCCTCGAATAACTTCTCCGCCTCCTCAGTTGGGGCCACGTTGGTGGGTGAGTACATGACTATGACTGTTGTTAATGGGTTAGATGAGAACTCTGCGATAAGGATCCTTTCGGTGTGTTGGTAAACCCGACGGAGAGCCTTACGCGCCCGAGAGCCCAGCAGTAGCCCCACGCCGCCTGTTGCGGCCTGGGCCTCGTTTCGCCACGCAGACGAGGTGATGAACGTGCATCTCTCTACTTTGTGGTAAACGATCTGGTCATCAGTGTGCACTCTTCTGTGTTCCTGGACTCCCAGGATCTCCACTCCCCGCTCCTCAGCACAGGTGTGCTAGCTCCACCAATCTAGCTTCTTCTCTCACTGTACATGCGTGAAGGTTCCCATTACAAATGGTCTCCGACAGCGCATGAGTGCATTGGACGGGGTGCTGTGATCGGACAGGACCCTCCCTGGTTTCCCCAGGGTTTGAGGTCCTGTCGTCATGGTGTCCTCCAGAGGGAGGACCAGCACCACCGTCCGCTGCGTTGCTCCTGTGGACTCCTGCCGCTGGAAGTATAGGGTTTGGGATAACTTTGTTCTTCATGGTTGGCTTTACTATGCTAATTAAGGACTGTGGGGCGCAACTCCTCGCAGTCCCGGTTTTAGTTTAGAGTGTCCTTCTCCTAGGTGGGCTGCCATCCAAGCTATGAGCCCCTCCTGCCCAGGGATGCAGTTTTACGTCATACCCAGGACAGTTGGTTTGTTATAAACGTCAGAGATGTAGTTATGAAACTGCATACTTATGAATATTAGTTTAGGTTCTATAAAAATAACTAATGTTCTAAAATATGTACAAGATTATAACCACGTTAAGTTATGGTTATTTAAAAAAAGTACATGTACCACTACCAACACAATGTTATGGGTGAGCAGCTGACTGTGGCAAGATGGCTGCCGGTGCAGACATTCTAGACGCCGCCATAAGACATCTAGGGGCAATTGCTCTGTCGCTAGTTTAGCAATTTTTTTGAGTTTAACATGGTTTTAATCTCACGTGATGTCTTAAGCTCCATTGCTGTGTCATATGTACTTGTGGTTTAACCTGCAGCTGTGTTTTACCTTGATCTCAATTGCTGTCTACAGAGAAATTCAGATCAGACACTAGAGGGCGTATTTTGTGCGTGTTAGTCTAATCTCCAAACTGATGTGGTTTTAGAGGAGACTAAACCAGTTTGCAGGATGAAACAAGGCTCCATCATAACCGACACACACACACAGAATTAGTTTTATGAATAATTATTTATAGGTATGATACATTTACACTTATTACACCAGATAGGCCTTCAGTACAATTATTAATAATTATAGCACAAAATGCATACACCATTAAGTTAAAGGGGACATATTATGAAAACAACACTTTTCCTGGGGATTTGGGGTGTTGTTTTGAGTCTCTGGTGTTCCCACACGCACACAAACTTTGAAAAAAGTCCTTACATGATTTTTTGAGTGAGATATGCATTTCTAAAAGTACCCCGCCTACAGTTACCAAACGAGCGTGTCAGTTTCAGCGCCCCCTCCTACGTAGGAAGGGGGCACATTTGAATATTACCTCCCATTTCCCCACTCCCCTCCAATCAGAGCATCGCTAAGATTTTGTTGACCAGCGGACGAGCAGCTCCAGCGGGGGGAACTCGGCGCTAGCCCTGCAGCTAAGCTCCGGGAGTACAATCTCTGGCGCCGAGCTCTCCCCACCGGAGCTGCCGCCGAAGGGAAGTCGGGAGGAGGAGACATGGAGTAGAAAGGGATTGTACTCCCGGAGCTGAGCTGCCGGACTGCCGTTGAGCTACCCCAGCCGGAGCCGCTCGTCCGCCGGAGCTGCTACTCCGCTGGAGCTGCCACCTAGCTTCGGCGCCAGTTCAGCTCCCGGAGTACAGTGCCGGACTGCGGCCGGACGGCTTCGACGGCGGCCGGCAGCTCCGGCGCGGGGAGCTCGGAGGCAGTCCGGCAGCTCAGCTCCAGGAGTACCATCATTTACTTCTCCATGTCGAGGTTCATGGACTTCAGAGAGTCAATACCAAAGTTCCTTCCCCCTAATTCCTTTCAACCATGGCCAAGATATCCCCTACTACGAGTCTTTACTTGTGGAAGTACCAGAGACGTCAGACACAGTCTTTATTATTCATAATATCATCCGAGGCGCACATAGCTTTTGGCCTTGATATTAGATAGATTAGATAAATTGCTGTATATAATTTTATTATTATGGTTTATTATACTATATAGATATAGAGCTCCAGGAGTCAGCAAACGGCAACAATCCCTTCTCCTCCATGCTGTGGTTCAGTCTGACAGCTCATTGGTCAATAGGCAGCAGCTCATTTGCTTCAACGCTACAGACACCAGAAACAGTGTATTCTGAAGGGACTGAAACAGAGGGGAATAGCGGCAATATTTTTTTTCCTAAAAGCTATTTCCAGCAAACGGCTTCAAAAACATGTTTTCTGGAACTCAAATACTATGTTTACTTGTTGGGAAAACACCGTAATATGTCTCGTTTAAGACTGCATCTGCTGGGGTATACTAGAAATCAGAGTACTTCCGGTTTCCAAGCAGTTTAAACCGAGTCAGCTAGGAATCAGCTGATCCTGTACGAGTCGTTACACAGCAATCACGTTCAACCTCGTGCACAGCTGTGTGGTAAACTCCAAAACCTGTTTCTTCTTTTTTTTTTTCACTTTAACGTCAATTATTTTTATTTGTGCTTTGTATTTCTATTGTATTTTATTTCATCCTGTGTTTCCAACACTGCTGGTTTGTTGTAACAAAGAGATTTCTTTTCCAGGGGATTAATGAAATTGTTATCTTATCTTCAGTGTCCAAACTTTTTCATTAGACAAGAATGCTTGGGCTACTGCCATCCTATATTTGTAATTTAATCACACAAAAAAGGGTTGTTTCTTACAGTCTGCGTTAAAACAAACAGAGGCTTCTGTCAGTTCCATTTGCCCGCACTGAATTAGGAAAAAGGGCATTCGTCCACTCTGCTCCCACCACATGGAAATGGCTGCAAAAAGATTTTAAATTAACCGAAGTGATTTCTTTGAATGCTGTTAAATCTAAGATGAGAGCATTTCAGACCACCTCTTTTACTTGTAGATGTTTTTTATAAATTTTAATTTACTTGCAACTGTTTTTATTATTTTAATTGATAACAGCTTTTTATCATCTTAATTTCTGTCTATATGTTGTGAGTGTAATATTGTGAGTGTACATATGTTATTTGTTGCTGCCTATTGGCCAGGACTACCTCGAAAAAAAGAGGTTTTTTAATCTCAATGGGACTTTCCTGGTTAAATAAAATTAAAATAAAATGCACACCGTCACGTCGGCCTAACTCTTCAATATGTTGTATGGGCTCCAACACCAGTCTTTGGAGTATCGGAGGGAGGGGGTCTCCAACGGGCTCGTAGGGCCTCCCGGGGTCTGAGCAGAACCCCTGGCGGCCCCGCTGCAACCTCCTGCGGTTGTCATGGTACCAGAGGTGTCGCTCTGGGGTCGGACCCCCCTCTGCGTTGTGAGCTACGCTGCTCAATGCAGCGACCACTCGTTCCTCGCCGTCTTCGTCTGCTTTTGGATTCGGAAGGAGTTTTATTTGAATGAAACCCCGTGGGAATAGTAAGGGAACCTGTAGGGTCATCACTGCCGAGAGCCCCCGCCTGAGGCGCCTCGGGTCTCTTGAGTGGGTTTTGAGTTTGTCAAACTGTTTTAATCCCAAATCTCACAGTGAAGCAAACTATGCGTGATTTGATTCTTTTCAATCAAGCTCAAACTTTCTAAAATGTCCCTTCACATGTTAAACACATGTCAAGACACATGTGTTTAACTGTTTGTCTTACGTTCTCATAGGAACGAGTGATGTTTTACTTCCAGGCTCTGAAGGAGGCCATGGAGGACAAGCAGCATCCATTGCATTCCCCAAAATATCGACAGTTATTGACATTATGTCCTATCATATAAATACCTAAAAAAATAAAATAATGAAATGGTATTTTAGTCAAAACTTTAGTAAAATGTTTTTAAGCCGACGCATGACAGATGGATCCCTCTGACCATCTCTGTTTACATGGGACGGACCAGATTGGTGGTCATAACCAATCTTTTCGACAGCTCCAGCAGAGACGAGAATCCCATTTCAACCTCTTGGAGGCATTATCGTTGGGCAACGCAATCACACAAAGTGACAGAAACATCTGTTCAGTGTGATGTTGTGCTCCGGTGGACAATGTGCCAGGATGATCTGGGTGTACACGGCGCAATGGTTGAAAAACACTGACGGGTCTGTCTCACTTGATCAAATAGAAGGCAGTAATGGTCCTCATGAAAGGGCTGAAGAGAAATGAGTGAGACGGCTGCGCTGTGTCACCACACACTTAGGGTGAGGTGTTCTAGAAAGCAGTGGTTTGAGCCAGAAGTGGTTCCACTGGGGTCCCCTGAGATGTTCTAGACAGCAGTGGTTCCACTGGGGTCCCTTGAGATGTTTAGCAGTGGTTCTACTGGGGTCCCCTGATAGGGGGAGCAGATATCAGTGGTTCCACTGGGGTCCCCTGATCTGAACTGCATATTGGTGTTGCAGAATGGCGATCCATTTAGCATGCATTTTATTTGAAGTTCTCTTCGCGTTCCTGTATATATACGAATGACTATGGTTCGTGCCACGCTGCCTCAGCCGACACCACATGAGTCTCGAGAGAAGGAGTAGATTCTACAGATCCTGATGACACACATAGACAATGGGGAGGAATACGGGATGCAGATGTGGAGAGGCCCAGTCGGCTCCGAGAGACGTTACCACAGATAAATCACGTATCAACCACCGAGCTCAACTGTCAACTATTTACCATCAACCCTTTAAAAGTTAAAAATACACCTAATTACCATTTTCTTCCTTCTCCAGGCCAGAAGGAGGCAACAGCCTCCTCTCCGCACCCATCACCCCATGCTCACATTCCCGTCCCATGGGGTCAGGATTAGCGCTTAATAAATCTAGATTAGACAGGAGGTGTATATAAAGATCCTCCTGAGATGTCTTCAGCTCGCTGTTCTCTGCTTGTGTGAAGAGCCTCACTTTATCACGGCTATCCTACAGCTAATTTACACTTTCATTTACACTCATATTTACGACTTTTAACGGTAGCTTCCTCTCGGTCATTTCATCATTTTTCTTTTGTCTTTGGATAAGTTCTTGAACCATGGCCGACCAGGTAGAGTTGGATTGTCGTGTTGACGCCGAGAAGAAAAATGACTGGTACCCCTTGAGGAGATGGTGGCGGCCCTGCTGGGCATTCAACCAGGACTGTGGCCAGACACCCCTCCAAGACCCTGGGTGGTGGGGGATGGACCTGCTCCAGAGAGGGTGGTCCTCAGGTCGTCCCTGGCCAGAATGCACGTCTTCTCCGCTCATCGTGCCAATGCATCCCGGGTCTGGGTACTGGGGTCCCTCGGGCCCTGGGGTGGGGCAGGCGGAGCAGTACAAGTGGAGGGTGGTGCTGGACGTTGCTCACTTCGCCCCATCGGAGATCTGGATCGGCACCGCAGGCGGGGTCCTGGAGATTAGAGGTACACAGCGACATTGCACTCCCAGCCTGGTTGTTCCCTTAATAATGCCACATGACAAATAAACTTAACACACTGAGGATACACCCGCACTGTGTTAATCAATATAGTAATCACAGCAGACCCGATAAACATTGTTTGCACCCTTACATTCTCAAATAGACGGCAGCTTAACCTAAATGGACATGGAAGTAATGTAAAAAAAAGTGTGCAAAGCAAAGTGTTGTTTTGTATTTACTTGCTGAAAGGTTTTATCTGTACATTCATCCCAAGGTAAACACAAGGACAGGTCAGATGAGCATGGATCCATTGCAAGGTGTTTTACAAGGAAATACAGGTATGCAATATTAATTATAAGATAGTGAACTGTAGTTTATCTCTTTAGCTAGAGGTTATTGATGTTAACTGTTATTTCCAGGCTTCCAATAGGTATCGATTTATCTAAAATCACAGCAATGCATTCTGGGGATGGCATCATGCATGTAGAAGCTCCACTGACTGAATTCACTGCTCCTGCCAACATTGTCATTCCAATTCAGGTCAGAAAGGAAATTTATATGCTTCAAAAACAGCATTTAAACATTGTATACACCACACAACACTCACTTGAACTTTATCACAAAGGCCTATAGGCTTTGTGATATAGGCAATCCATTAACTAATCATTGAAACATCGATATATTAATATCATGGTGAAAACCTTTGCTTTCTCATTCATACAGGTAGAGAGGGAAGTCCAAGAGCTCAGGCAGGGTGAGGAATATCTAGAGGATAGAGCAGCTCCTACAGAGGTTGCAGCCACAGCTCCAGGGGACCCTGGGAGTGCAGCCCCTGAGCCCCCCACAGATGGGACTGACCACGGGGAAGAATCTCTAGCCAGTGTTGAGGCTCCCACTGGCAGCCCCATGGATGAACCTCTGCAGCATGACATGGGAAGGAAACAGGACGAACAGAAGGAGAAGGAGCAGGTGGAGGAGGGAAAGGAGCAGGAGGCCCGGGGTGAAGTAGCAAAAGAATCCTCTTCAGCACCTGGACCTGGGGAAGGCCCAGAGAATCTTCCAACACCGATGGAACACCACCAAGCGCCTGAAGAGAGCCCAGAGAGCCCTGGCACTACCCCGTCTGACCAGAAGGAGGAGGCTGGGAATGCTCTACTGGAGGGCCAGCCAGAAGTGAGCTCAAGGGAGACTTCTGTGGAGGCCACCCAAATAGAGGTGCCAACGGAGGGCCAAAGCCCCTGAATCAAGACATCTCCCGTGACGAGTCCTTGGCTGAGGACACGGAGCCAGAGCATCCGACGTAGAAGGGGAAATTAAACATAGGAAATAATTCTCATTGTTATCAGACCCATGATGCTGTCAGTCACTTTTACAGTTTGAATTAAGATTAAATAATCACAAGTAAGCATAATTACGTAGCTTCCATTCTTGTACGAATGAACAAAATATGTGGAAAGCTTGTGGTCTTGTATCGTATACTAATTATCTTTCTCCACACTGAAAATATTCTTAATTTTTCCTGATGCAAAGGTATCCTATCTTCGCATTGTGATATTATTCTCCATAAATATAGTAGTTTTTGGGAAGAACACACTGTGCATGCGCACTTTAAGCAATCCCACGCACGCTTAAGAAATCGTGTTAATTACTTAAAGCGCGTGTGCGACTTATTAAAAAATAATGACTACCATGTCGGTGTGAGGAATAGTAGTTTATCAAACTTTATAAAAACGGCATGAAGTATTTCAATACAAATTTTGAGTTGGGAGAAAACATTAAATTCAAAGGGCGTAACGGTATTCCACACCAGGCAACATTTAATTTCTCTTTATTCTCGGGCTTTGCTCCCTATGAGATGTTGTCCCAATCAGTCATTCATGGACATTGTCAATTCACACAGGGCTACATTTTTCTGCTAATCTACCCAAGGTTTCTTATATAACAAAAGACAACAGCACACCAGGCACACTGAATATATGGGGTCTGGCATTCAAACAAAAGATGATGCAAAAAACACAGGTAGACTGATGTTTAATTGACAAACCCATACAATGTCAGCAAAATAAAAATAAAAGGTAGAACAAAATCAAAAAGCTGTTCATAGAAAACAACATGTCCAAAGAATTTAAGAGATCAAAACACAAATCCAAATACACTTATTATCCAAGTACGGTTTGAATTAGTTTAGCAGATATAATTACATATCTTTATACATACAAAAATCACAATAAGGTAGAATACAGAAATATCGGTCTTCCACTCCACATTCAGGAGTCGAATCACGGCAGCCTGTTCTGTCAAAACAACATCTCGTTTTTGGAGGGCTTATGTTGTTCATCATACACGTATGTCATATGTCATCTATCAACATGGTTGTTGTGCGATATTGTTCTTTGTCTAGTTTACCCATGGTCATGTTCATTTAAATTTGGAACAGTACAAATATATGACATCAAGGTCATACTAAATACATATCAAGGCCTTTCAAAGTTGCTAAGACGCAAGCCCCAGAATTAACTTCAACTCTGTCCTTACATTTTTTTAGATGTTTCCCAATGGTACTATTGGCTTCAAGGGAAATTACACCTTTTATATAAAATCATGAATAATCATCAAATATTAAAGTGAACTCAAAATGAGCTCCATGCATGCATTGACTCCATCATTCACCACATGCATCCTCTGCATTCCGTAAGGCACAGCAGACTCATCATTGAATGTGGGTCCGCACCTCTATACATCTGTGCCTCTACACAGATCTACAACACCTCCCTTCCTAGTCTGCAACTCGGCCAGAGAGACATTACATATCAGACACAAAGGAGTCTCAACCCCATCTGTAAAAGTGTGTTCTACTACGTTGCTCTGCGGTGAGACCCCACCTGAGCCCCGCCCCTCTCTAGATTTCCCTGTGGCTACAGCATGGCCGGCTCCTGGGGCCCGGGGCCCTCTGTTTCCTGCATGATGCCCCCCTCAGCAGTGCCCTCCTGGCTGAAAAGGTAGTAGGGGGGGGTCTGCCGCGCCTCGATGATCAGCACGCCCTCGGGGGACAAGGACGCGAAGACCGTCACCGGATCCACATCTGTGGGAATCCTGAGGGGCGAGAGAGATGGACAAAGATAGAAAGAGACAGAGAAACAGAGAGAGAGAAGGGTGAGGAGGAAGAGGGGAGTGGGGAGCGGGGGGGGAGACAGGTGGTAAACAATGATAAGCGTCAAACTCCTGGTCTGGTCTACTTGGGTTCTTCTTGGGCTTGTTTTAAAAGAGTCAATGTTCTGCCATAATGTGTAGTTGCAAGATTGAGACATGTACGTAAATGGATGCAACAGAAATACACCAATTTATAATTAAAAATAATAAATTGCCAAACCTGAGAATGCTGGAAATGTGCTCTAGCCTACTTGGTAGAGGTCATAGAAAAGGCAGTCACTTTTTCACACTTTGGATTTTCCTTTTAACATATGAACCTCTGCATGTATTGGTATGCATAAGTGTGAGGACATTCGATTGACACCTCATCAGGAAAGCTAAATGGCCTGCAAGGTGTGAAACAGCATTTAACTCCAGGCGGAGGGACATACAACTAAATATCAGCAAGAATTGTATTCAATAATATTCCCCCTTATTTATCTTATCTGGCGACTTTTGAAATAATAAAGACCTTATTGCAAGTATCAACTATCTGTAAAAGAGGAAAAACGTATGTGTCCAATTATGTTGGAAAGCCTGCTTGCACAAAGTGTGAGTTTTCCATCACGGTACATTCCAGTTATCTACTTCAGGCATCTGGCAGGCAGACAGGTCAAAGCTAGTGTTCTGTCTTTCTCCCCTTCTGTTCATTATGTCGCTCTCACTCAGGTGAAGAGAATAGCTCTATTTCAGGAGCGTATTCACAGGATTGTGTCCCAGAAAGAAAGTGAGCAGTAACAGATGCATAGAAACATCTGTTATTGTCACTTTAAGATCCTTTAAATATCCCTCAATATTTGATAATTTAAAAAAAACGGATGTTTCACTAATTATGGTCTTTGAACGCTTCAAAGGAAGAGCAAACCCTGAAATAACCTATGGATGAAAAGTGGTCTAGTGGGTTACATATTAGTGCTATGGATTGATCCTCGTCCAAGTCTGGTAGTGGATAAGGTATCAGACTCAGACTCAGACTTAGTGAGGGCAGATCCCCTCAGTAATAAGTTGATAACCAACCACTAAAGAGTCCAAGGGCCCCGGAACGGCTTTGCCCAAACATCCTCAGCAATATGGTTTCTGAAGTGCACATTCTCCCATAAGAACGGTGGTCAGCCAAAGCACTTCAAATGAAGCTCTTTTCTAACATATTGTAGAATATAGCTTTTAATAAACCACCGGCTACTGGGGTGGCTGACCCAGCACTCCAGCGGTTTATGAATCATTTGGGATGGTGGAAACAATGTTTAATGAAGATGCTTCAAGAGTGACACAGTAGGTTCTGCGTCTTGTGAGATATTTCCCGCTAAGAGATGTAAGATAATAGAGGACAATTACATCATCAAAGGAAAGATCATCATTATTACTACAACAGCTCAAGATCACAAAAAACAAGTACATGCACAGCTACAAACAGTACCACCAGTACAGAAGTTGAGGAACAGAACCACCAGTACAGAGGGTGGGGAACAGAACCACCAGTACAGAGGGTGAGGAGGTACCATTAGAGAGGGTGAAGAGGAACCACCAGCACAGAGGGTGAGGAGCCACCAGTACAGAGGGTTAGGAACAGTACCACCGCTACAGAGGTTGAGGAACAGAACCACCAGTACAGAGGGTTAAGAACAGAAACACCAGTACAGAGGGGGAGGAGCCACCAGTAAATAGTTAAGACGCAACGAATAACTAAGTTTAGTCAAGGTGGAACCATGAGTCCAATGATTAACATCCTACAAATCGACTTATCAATATACCATAACTAGATGATCTCCACACCCTCACCCTCTCACACACACTCTTTTAAGGAACAAATAGCAGCACAGGGATGTTCTTCTGTAGTGGAAGTGAAATCCCTCAGGTTAGACCGTAACTAGAGAAAGAAATGGTATCTGTCTAGTGAAGAGGAGTGGGTTTTTTCCAAAGCAACGCTCTGAATTTTATCTCAAACATTGACTTTGCTGTTGCCAAAAACACTGCAGGGCACAGGATGCTACAGGGGGTACAATACGAGTGACACATACAAAAATAAGTTCAACGTGTGTGTGCACATGTGCCCACACCCACACACACACACACACACACACACACACACACAGTAGCAGCCGTGCTTCAAGACAGACAGATAGACAGAGAGGGAGAGAGAGACAGAGAAAAGACAGACAGCCAGACAGAGAGGGAGGGAGAGCCAGAGGGAGAGAGAGACAGACTGACAAACAGACAGACAGACAGACGGAGAGAGACAGAAAGACTGAGAGAAGACAGACCGATAGACAGAGAGGGAGAGAGAGAGCAAGGGAGAGAGACAGACAGACACATAGAGAGAGGGGCCTGAAATACTCCATGAGGCAGTAGTTGAGCTACATATGTTACATATTAATAGACTATTATTAATAATTTGCCAAAGAAAACTTGAAGTAAACATGTTGATGAACTAATTGAAACTCCACACTCCACTCGAGATGTGGAATCTTTGAGAATAACAATCGTTAAGTGAGTTTGAGTGTTTGATCAGAGATTTCATGCTATCAATCTCATGCCAACTCTCATTGGAGGTTTTTGTATTATTTAACCATTTATATATGCATCTTAATCTCCCTCTCTCTGTTGCTCCATGTATCTGCTGCTTGCTTCAGGTTGAGCTTAACTGAAGTACACAGACAGCCACTGGGAGCGTTTCAATTAAGCCACTGCAGTGAGATTGATGCTTGGCTAGCCTAGCCTAGCTGCTGAGTAATTAGCCAACAGGAAATTAAAAGGGGCCGGGGTGGCCCAGCGGTGAGACGGTAGGCTGCTATACCAATTAGAGCGACACTTTCAAGTCGTCCACTGTCCAATTAAAAGGTGAACTCATTGATCGTTATGGAATTTCCCATGGCCCGCTTTGATGGGATCAGAGTTCTGCTGCCAACAGAAGACGTCCAAACAGAAGGTGTTGAGACAGTAGCACTTGGTTAAAAGTTTCTGGGCAGCACTCAGTAAAGTGTCACGTATCCTTTCGATGCTGTCATGCGAGTAGACTTGTGAAATTAACCTTGGAAACTAGTCAGATGACTTCGGTCACTGAACCCGCAGTAAACAACTGCCTGTGATGGGCAGTAATTACTATCATTACATGAAAACGTACACGCTCACAAAAAGCCACATTTGAGTTTGATGTCTATATAGTGGAAGCAATGACTCAAGTTAAATTCTGCAATAGCAAGCCTTGTCGAAGGGATGATAAGGCATTGCAGTAAAAGTGGCCCTTTAAAAGACATTGGTATCAATGTTATTATTAACCATGAATAAAAAGAACAGAACACTATATGCCCTGAAAAGTACAGGACAATGTGATAAGTGAATAGGTGTACATTTGTTATTGTGTATGGCATAACAAATACTCACTGTATCTTCTTTGTGAAATTCTTGGTCACGATGCCTCCCTCCTCCTGCTTCTCCTCGTGTTTGCCTGTCGACGGACGATAGTGGAGCAGTGAGGGAGAAACCTGGATTGAATCATCTCTTGTAATGATTGGTTCTGTCAACGGTGCTATGTATTTCAAGCGAGCAGACAAGGTCAATAAAGATGAGAAACCGCCTTATTGCTAGCACATGTATCTCACACCGCCATCCGTAGATCTATATTCATTATTTCTTGCAGAGAATATAAAACAAGTTTTATCAGCTGTCAGCAAGGCAGACGTGCGGGATGCAGGACGGAACAAAACAAAGTTTCTCCTCGTTTGCCTTTAAGAGTCACACTACATTTCTCTGTTCTGCCAGATGGAGTCTCCATCTTGAGTCTGTTTTAAATCACCCCGGAGTCATCGAGTGTTACATACACTCTTTCGACACGCGAGAGAGTCATGTGTGTTTATATGGAGTGAACTCAACCAGACACCCATCTGCTCCTCTTAGGTACAGTGGGCAGACCCAACACAGAGGCTCCACCAGGGTGACATCTCAGCCTAGAAACCCCCCCACAACCAAGTAACCAGCCTCCAGTTTCCAAGTACTGTTTACGGCTGTTGTGTGGCTCCATACCAGCAGCTGCTCTGGGTCTGCTAAATGTCAGAGGCTGCACCACCACCACCACCACCCGCACCCCCCACCCCCACTCACCCCCTTGACCCCTATCCCTGCCAACCACCCACCCACCGGCCAATCAGTGCTGCGAGCTGGGCCCAGCGCTACCCTACACTCTGTGTAGGGTAGGGACATCCTGTGATGTCATTGGCTGTCCAGAGAGCTGCTGGGCGGAGGTGGAAGCAGCCAGGATGTGACATGATGTCTGACAAGCTTCTGGGAGCGTTGCGGTTTGCTGACCAGTGGGATCACATGATTAGCACCACTTCTCAATGACTTAAGGAGTAAAAACTTGCCATCTCCAAAGCAAGTTACGATGGAAAATTGGCCGAGAGGGATCAGCGTGCGGGCTGCCTCTCCCTGTTCCCTGTGTGCCTGACGGAGATGTCACATTCCAGACGCATTGTGTAACACGCCCAGGGAAAACAGCGGCCCACATCATCTGATCCCACTTTATTTAACAGACAGCACAATAAGCACGGTGCGTCTCATACTCTCCCCTCGCTCCTGTCGCTCTTCCCGCGGACAGTGATTGTTCTGACAGTTGGAACGTGAATCATCAAGTTGTTGTTTTTTCTATTTCTTCCATTGATGCGTTGCGAGAGACGATGGCGTTTCTCGTCTTTCTCCGGTACTGGGTGAACCATGCTTGTTACACGCTTGTCACACACTTCCTGTCGACTACTTTTAGAATGAGGTCGACCCACGGATTTCGTCTGTCCGGGATGGAATGACCCAACTAACACAGCGAGGATGTGCTTATCAAAAGCATAGTGTAGTAGACAACAGTGTCCTAGGTTTCCCTGGTATTTGTCTTTTATATGTTAGAAGTATCATGGCAGGACTGGCTCTTTAAATAAAGTACCTCGTCATGCCTTCACATTCAGAAGAATGGGAAAGCAAATGACTCAGGGTGGAGGTTGGGGGTAACATTGGTTTCCAAAGAGCAGAGTCACTACCGTTAAAGAGTGGTTGGGTATAGAGAGACTGTTGTCATGTGCCTGGCCTACATTCTAAATGTAGCTCATTGGGTGGCTGAATGATTCTTCAGGAATCCAAAACAGGTGTCCGAGCTGGAGAATGCTCCAGCCCGTCGCCTCCTCCGAGCGGTCATATGGTCTGGGCCCAAGGCACTAAGTATCTTCTAACTGACCATGTAATGTTCTTGGTGAATGTCTGCAACACTACATTCCACGAGCAATGTTATGTATGCCTTTGGTGTCATGGACGTCAGCACAGAAGCGTTGATCATCAAAGGACGGACTAACTCATTGAAGTACATCTGGTACATTCAGGGTATGGGTCGTTCATAAAAATAATGAACATTTAAAAGCGCTTATCTCAGACTGAAAGACTGTAGGCCTACATACACTAAACATCAACCTACCTTTTGCTATTTTCTTCATACTGCTTTGTTATTTTGTTTTATTGTCCTTTTAAAATTAGGTTTATCTGCTTAGGGCGTAAGTGTTCGAATTCATATATTATTGATGTGGAATCTCACCTGAAACTTCTACAAAGCCGTCTCTAGTCTTGACGCTGAGCTCCTCCGGCCTGAAACTGTGCACGTTGACGCAGACCTTCCAAGGCTCTTCACCGGGGGTCGTGGGGGGCGACGTCTCACTGTACCGGGTGGTGTACACCGTCGGACCCCCCGTGGAGGCGCGCTGGGAGAACCCGGGGCGGAGAGTGGTGCTGAACGGCGAGGTGCTGCTGAGACGGGTGCTGAGCCTGCCTGGTCGAGCCCAGCCCGGCCAGTCCATGGCCAGGTCGTCGGGGAACGGAGTCATGCCGAAGTCGTCCTCCATGAAGCGGTCTCTGAACGGGGACTGCTCCCTAAACGGGGACTCCCCGAACGGATCCCGAGCAACCCGCGGTCGGTTCCCCAGCGTGTAGAAGTCTCCCTCTGCCATGCCAAGCTGTGAGGAGTGTGACGAAAGGAAAATCCAAAAGTTAGGCTCCTTGTTTTACACCAACGATTTAAGAATAGGCCGCCTAGGGCCTATAAATGTTTCCTTGTGTGTCTTTATAGTAGGCCCACTATCTGTGAAGTACTCAGCATAACGTCACGCAACTTCACTAGAACTTCACTGCTCTAACTACAAGCTCAACGGCAGCTTACCGTTTTAAACTTCACTTGTAGTCGACTTCTTCTTCTGAGTGATTTTTATACGTCGGCTTGGCTCATAACAGGGGTCCAGAAAGTGCTGGTTGGATCTTCAAACCACCAGGCTCAGCAGCTGACCAGAGAACCGCCCCTCCTCACCAAATATAGCTTTTCGTGACCTGTCACTCACACACCAAGATATATCTGTCGAACAGACCCCTCCCCCCTGATGCAAATAGAGGACCACGCATTGGGCAAGACTGGTCAAACACACTGACATCACGACACGGATCCAACTGCAGAGGTAATGGTTGTTTTCTGTTTGGACTCGGCTCAGATTACTGAACCTGGAGTTGTTTATTTGTAGGCTTAATGCGAGCTATGTCAAATGTGTGTTACCCAGGCCCTAAGGTTGATAGTCAGCCGAGTCCCTAAGAATGACCACAAGAATGACTGCCGACAATATTGTTTTATTTATTTTTATAACATGGCCCTATAGTTTATAGTTTATTCTTCACATAAAGGGAATGTTATTTCCGGGGACACGTTATATGAAGTGAAATTCAGCCACTGTTAAATGGGTCAGGAGGAAAATCATATCATCTTGTAAAATACCTATGTTTCTTTGTATGGGTAGTAATGGAGTAGGCTATGCATTATTTAACACAGAAACACCAATTTACTATCAGATTTCTAGGACATTCTTAGAGCATTTTTGAAGAGGAACACAAAAAGTAAAGACAAAAAGTAGAACAATTATTTAAAATAAGATCACAAAGACGAAGAGTTGATGTCACTTAACAATATGATTAAATAACCATGTAGACCTATACAACACCCATCTTTATCTATACAGTTCATATCTACACCTCGTTCATCATACCATATTAAATTAATTTTTATTTAACATTGTGGAAGAGCTGATGTAGAAAAAATGGGACATCATTAAACTGAAAACTCTTCTATTTGGACGTGTGTGGCAGCCCACACTGTCAGACGAAATTATGAATCAGGAGTTACTACAATGGAATAATGGCTTTCCCTCATGTGGCCATTGGACTTGACATCCAGTGAAAGGAATGACCAGAGAGCGAGTTTCACTCCAAAGGTCAGAGAGCCAGATGATGATATTGGGATCAAATCAATCAGACTTTCTATAAAACTGCTGTAATTCGTTCAACAGACACACAGCAGACTACACAACAAGCGCGGGTTGCATAGAAAGATTGGCGACTACAAATATACACAAAGATAGAAATGGTACAAATGTTTGGATGTGCTTTTGGACGTTTCACCATTCAATCTGATCAGTGCAAAATCAAAAGATGAGGTATGTGTTGTCTTTCTCAGCGGGTACATGAAGAAATACAGCATATGAACAGTTGTGTCACAAATGAAAAAAGGACAAAGCAACCAAATAAACAGCTTAAATAGAAATATACGTTAAACCAAACTTTCAAAGCAACAATATATAAAAACACAACTTTAAAATATGTCTTACTCCGGTCAGAGTGGCAGACACCTGCTCCCGCCTGGCTGTCAAAGGAAATATGTCCTGAGATATTCTGGGGGTTTTTTTCAGCAGAGAACTCTCACAGACTCTCCTCTGCACGTTTTTGGAAGGCGTCCTATTATTTTACCCAGGGCTGACATTTCAATTGCTTTTCCACTTGATCAGAAGATAAATTAACCTGGCCTTTCAAGTGACAGGCCGTTTGCTTGCCGTCCGGGCAACCGCCTCCTTTCATTTTTCAGTGTTTCTTTCATTCTTTGTGTTCTGAAGTGCGGAGATCAAAGCGATAAACCTCTCCTTATACCTGATAACAGGCCCTCTACCACAGTATGAAAACACATGGATCAAACAGCAACCCTGTTACAGAATCAATCTTTGCAAAAGGTCTGCACGTGATAGCAAAATTGTGGTGTCCAATCAACGTTAAATTACCCCAAATTACCTTATCAACAATATAACATAACCATAGATTGACGGTTTGACAGCGCCTGACAAAACTTGACATACCACGCCATACACTTCCCAAGGTGTGTCTCTGAGTGCAGATGAGACAACATGAGAAGAGATGTAAGAGGCAAGGACACCCTCGGGGGTTGTTTCACTTCTTCAAGCCTAAAACCGATGCAGAGACATGCGTAGCTGATACAGTTCAACCATCCCTGCTTTTTACGCGAATGCAACACAAATAAATACGTTGTCATCATCAGCCTCTCGTCGTGCTCTGAAATACTACCGCCTGGTTTTGCTGCTTTTCTTCAACCTCACATAACTAGGACTCCTGCTGCGACTGCTCCGAGTCCCGAAGATGGAGTTCCAGGAGGAGCTGCGGCTGTTGCTCCTGTAGCAGTGGCCAGAGGTCAGACTGCGGCCTCGTGTGAAGATACTGCTCCACGACGATACGCTGGTGGAACGGCAGCTGGATGAGGGACTAGGCCGGAAGTAGGGAATGGGTCTCTTCCTGGCACTGTGGGGAAGGGGTAACCAGAGAAGGTTAACATGGGGCACGCTACAATGTTAGACAAACAGACAGAAGGGCAGGCAGGCAGACAGACAGATAGATAGCTCTATCAATCAATTTACTTCCATTTAACCCAGAAGGGCACATGTGGCTGCAACAACAAAGCAGATACCAAAATATTAATCTAAAAAGCCAGTGACTTTGAATCATGCTGCCTTCACCTTGTGATTCTCCGTGCTTCCAGGTGACTTGGTGAGTCTCTCCTCCTTTTCCTCATGGGGGAGTAGGACTTCCTCCTGCTCTTCCTCCTCCTCTCCTTATTCCTCCGCTTCCGTTTTTTTTCCTTGTAGTTGGACGACCGCTTCCTGTCTCGGGGTCTAAAGAGTTTGACATGACAAAACACTGTCTCAATGAGTACAAACGGGTGAGGGATGGAGAGCAGGGGGATGAATGGTTTTTGGCTCATGTTACCTGTCAGGACTGTATCGACAGTAGCTGTCTCTGGAGCTGGTGCTGGCCATGCTGCCCCTCTGCCTACAAGCATCCGAGGAGCTTGGAGAGCGGGAGTACGAGCTAGAACGAGATAAGATACAAGACGACAATAGCCTCAAACCATGAACATCACAACGTCAAGTCATGGACTTCTGGGTCAAGTTGTGGATTTCAGGGTCAAGGTGTGGAGTTCAGGGTCAAGATGTGGACTTCAGGGTAAAGGGGTGGACTTCAGGGACAAGGTGTGGACTTCAGGGCCAAGGTGTGGACTTCAGGGTCAAGTCGTGGACTTCAAGGTCAAGCTGTGGACTTCAGGATCAAGCTGTGGACTTCAGGGTAAAGGGGTGGACTTCAGGGTCAAGGTGTGGACTGCAGGTTCAAGGTGTGGACTTCAGGGTCAAGGTGTGGACTTCAGGGTTCAAGGGGTGGACTCCAGGGTCCAGGGGTGGACTTCAGGGGTGAGTCAGTGACAATTATTTGAACAACTTATTCAGCAAATTGCTTTTAACTGAAGCAACTTATCGTGAAACCAGATACAAGTCGTTAAGAAACACCCGGGGGAGGGGGGGGGGGGGATCAAACCTAGGACCTTTCGGATGGGAATCGAACACCTTCACTATCCTACCACCATATCACACATATAATACATAACATTATACATAAAGAAAGAGAGAGCTGTACCTGCAAAATGACAGTGACCGGCTCCGGGATGAGTGTCCTGTATGTGTGGAGCTCCCACAGGAAAAGTTCCTACTTGGACTGCGCCTGACGGACCTCTCCCTCCGCCTCCTACGAGAGGAGCGACTCCTCTTCAGCTTAGAACGCTTCCTCTTCCGTGGACGCACATCCTCACCTTCCACGTTCAGCGCCTTACTATTTGTTTGAAAGCAAAAAATTCAAGGATGTACAGTTAATAATGATCCACACTATCTAAGGTAGCCCTTAATAGCAGTTCTGTCATCTCAAGATTCAATCCAATCAATGGAATGCCGACCTACCTTGTCCCGTCGTAGAAGGTTGAACTCTCAGCGAGAGGATTGCACAGCGAGGCGTAACTTGTCACAGAGTTTCCTGAATCAGAGGCGTTGTCGCGCTCTGTGATCTTCAGCTTATCGGGAGATGCCAAACCCTGGCATTGTTTGCTGCTGTCTACGATGCCACTTGGTTGAGAGATGCTGTTTTTATTGGAAGGCGGGGAAGACGTGTCGTTCCCAGAATCGTAATCATGATGGCCGTGATTCCCTTTAGCGTCTAATATCTTGTCTCCAAATTGTAATGGCAAAATCTGCAGAGAGACAGAAAAGTAAAATCTCAAACCACTGATTTGCTATCTGGAGCAGGCTACCTGTTAGATTACACAAAGGCAGATATTCCTCCTTTAAGGCATAGAAAATAAGAAGTTCTACAGTTCAGAAAAAGACTTTGAAAGATGACATGCAAATTTTGTGGCATGCGAATAACCATGAAATCAATGTACACTCTGGTAAACCCTACAGGAAACTAAGAAATAATTGAGCTGAATTAACTCTAAGCTAAAAATAGATAAGATATGAAAGGAACAATAAACAAAACAGAAAGAAGAAGAAACTGCGTGAGAAGATCTACCGGCTCTATCTTGAAAGAGAGAGAAATAGAAAACAATACCCCCCCCCCTGCCAATTAAGTTAATGCTATTTTACAGAACATTGAACACACTTCAAAAAATGGGCATTATGTAGAAAGGAAAAGGATTGCAGACAAAGAGAGATCCCATGAGTCTAACTACTAACAGCCCTTCAGAACATTGCCTCTTTGTTTTCCTGCTATGTAAGACCCTACTGCGACCTACAGTAAACCCTAAACTGCGGATAGCATCGACTTACCAATCAAGATTTCCTCCTTAAGTACGTAAGGTGTAAGAAAAGGGGAGAGCGGGCAACATAAGTGCATCATTAGAGTTGTGAATTGCAAGTAAAAGACAATAACCCTCTCTTCAAACCCAGAGCCAGTGAGATGAACATCCGGCATGTTCCTTTTTCTTTCCTTCAAAAGGTAGCTTGATTTGTTTTATAGGGATAACAAAGTTACCGGCGATGTAGTGGTACTGAAACAGGGTTGCTTATCGCGTGCCATAATTTAAGTTCTTCTGAAAAAAAAAATGGAGGATTGATTTGTAGTTTTTAGAATATGATTTATAGTTTTCGTGCATCACTGTTATTACGATTTTTGGGTTCACGTATAGAAAAGTGTCTTTTGACATTAAAACATACAGTACATAAAAAAAATCACTTTCTATTACCATATGCATGCCAACTTTTCGCATAAATCTGAGCGCATTTCGAAGCACAACAAGGTTCAAATGAACAACAATTATTTTGCAGTAGTGAAATATCGATTTGATTTAAGTATACAAATTGTAGTTACCAGTCAATGTTTCTTTCAAATAATGCCATTTCAAAAGTATGTTATTGGTAAATGTATTTAGAAACACCTTGAAAATGTTGACAGAAATCAACACAGAAAAACGAGGGACTGATTGTATACTTTTCTTTTGTGTCTAACATAATTAATGTAAAAATATGCAAAATGACATGGCTGTAGGTTCTAGGAAAAGTGAATTCCTTATTTCTACTGATAAATTACTTTATTATTCATCAGAGAGAGGAAAAAAATCCAAACGCTTCTAAATAGGTATTTTTAGTGTTTCAATTTGGCTATGAAGGTAAACAAAATTGGAGGCACTTAACGCTAACATTGTGTCAACATGATTGAATCTCAATTGAAAGCCCTGTGGTGTGGGATTACAAACTGCTTGTCTGATTAACATAGTATACTGATTGCTGTTGGGGAGAATAATGTGTTTTGATTCCCAAGCATACATGAGAATAAACTAAATGATGCACATATTTTTCCAGAAGATTACTTTTGAGGGTGTAAATGCATTGATTACTGTAGTTTCCTGTAAATATTTTTTCAGATATATTTTTCTGTCATTTTGCTTGTCATCGTCTAATACAGTTATACAAGCAGGCAGTGGCGTAAATATCGACGGTGCAACCGGTGCACTGCACGGGGGCCCAGACACCGTCAGGGGCCCATGGAGCAAGAAAAAAAGGACTAGCAAATGTGTCGGGTGCGCCCTCTGGTGGCGCCCTTAATTAGTTAATTAAATTATACGAAACAAGCAAAATGAAACCACACATGTTCCCAAATTGAACGGACAAGGGAGGGGGCAGAGGATTCATTGTTAGGGCGCACTGAAACCCTCCCCCCCATACTTAGGGTATTCCAAGTATAGGAAAATACTGAGCTGTATTTATTACCGGTTTGCACATTTGTTTCCTTGCATTTCAGTTAATATAATGAGAACTTAGAGACAGTGTACTGTGTGCATCTTACTGCATTAGGCAGGGTCCAGTACTATAATCAACCCTTGCTGTCAGAATTGCTATGAGTGATCCAAATCTACAGATTGTATTAAATACAAAGCAATTTCAGTTTTTTTTTAATTAATTTTGCAACAAAAAAAGACAGCACTCTTCTTTTCGACCAATAACCTTTTGTCAAAGAATTAATACTTTGAATGAGAAACATTTCCTTGAAATATAAAAATTGTTAGAGCCTCAATAACTTTGAACTTGTTCTTCTACATTGACCTGGAGTATATGCAGCAATCGTTCAGCCTCCAAAAGTTTAATTTAATCCACAAGATTTCAAGGTATGTCTTCAGATGGTATTCATCAATCAATCGGAACATCAAGAGTAATTAAAATGGCATTTGATTTGCGTGGCTTTCTACCTTGTTTAAGTTAAAAAGAATACACATGGTTGCAGATAACACAAGAGACGATTTACTAATTTCTGTTCCTGAAGATAAGGGCTGTCAATGGCGGACATGTTCTACTGAAGCTTAACTACTACTGCAAAAGCTTCTCTGTTATGAACCACTATACATGGCAACCTTTCAAAACTCAAAGAATCTCCACATGGTCACAGTACATTTTGATGCTAAGTTAAAAGTTAAAATAAGGAGTTCATGGAAGGAGAGAAGGAAGTCATTTAGGCCATGTAAAACTTATGTTAGGTTTCAAAATGATATGGCTGCAAAACATAGTAGACACTGCATAACCTGAATATGTTAATGATTTGAAGTTTATCTATGTGTACTTGTTCCCAACCAACGTTGAATCTGTAATTACTGAAACATCTCCACATTGGTCCTCAGTGTTTGACATGGCCCCACTTCGTGAGGAGTTCAGATGAAGCTGCGAGTGGTTGTTTCCCAGCAGTACTTACGGTGCCATTGGAGAGGGCGGAGACATATTGTGGAGCAGTATTACACACTGACTTGACCGCTGGTCTCCAGTCCAGGTCTCTTTGGTTCAGCTTTGTCCTGCACTCCTCTCGCCCCGAATCATGCTCCTCCACCTCATGTAGATGATACCTTTGGGGCGCAGGAACAACACACTTAACACAACCTTCAAGATGACATTAGCAGAATAAGAAACCAATGTGTTCTGTTTTAATGGGCTGTTTGGCCTTTAGGGTCGTGGTGTTGACGACAGACAGGACAGTGTAGCACAGCTGATACTGATCAGTGATAAAAAAAAAGAAGCATTTTCCAACATTTTATTAAAGTAACATTTTGTCTAAATGATTATTAACAATTTCCCCGAAACGTATTATATGGGGGCCAAAACGGAATTTCCTTCCCGCCACCCCACGCTGTCTTAAGCTGGTTTCACACCGCCGCGCGGCAACTCGCCGCCTCCATTCATTTCAATGAGGGAAGGGTGGCAGAGGGGAGACGATTACAAAAGCGGCTGTTGCCCAGGAAGAGGTTGCCGCCAACGTGAACGCGCACAGATTTTCCCTGCCACTCAGCTTTCCTCGTGTTGAAACTTTCAGCGGTAGCCGCCCGGCGGCGGCAGCAGCCGCTTTTGAAAACGCCTGGCCCTTCACACCGCCGCGCGGAACCCTCCGGCAGCGAGGCGGTTATAAGGGCGGTTGCCGCGCGGCGGTGTGCAAGCACCTTTACTTAGAGGAATAATGACCGCCTGAATGCCATAAGGACTTAAGGAGGGATCCCAGTTGAGCCAGAGAGACTAATCTAGCCTGCCTCACGCAGTTACACTCAGCCAAACTGGTGATATCAAGCCAGGCGACAAAAGGAAAGCTCATTGGCTTGTCGTTCAACCATAGCAGTGGAGGGAAAAAAAAAGTATTGATTCAAGAAATCAAAGCATTTTTTTTTCTTGACTGACAGGCTTTTGTTCTTTGACTCAAATGAAACATGAAGCTAGAGATAATAAAATAAATCAAGCAAGAGTAAAAATTTGTGGAACTCTAGACGCCAACAACTGCAAGCTAATTTATAACATTAGCGAGAAGCTCATAGAAATTGATAGCATTACATTAGCAACATGCCACCTAATTGATATCAATCAATGCTTTAGCTGCAGCTAAATGTCAGAGATTGACATTTGCAATTTATCATCACATAAATGATAATGACCTGTTGGATTTATGAACTTGTATCTTGTGTCGATGGAAACACGGTTCACAGCAATGTGCCTTGCATCAGCTGGAGGGGCACGCTTCCTGCTCTGTTCACAGGACTATTTATCCGAAACGTAATCCTTCATATATACATCCCTCATTGCCCGGGTTCCTCAGTCATTTCCTCTGAAGAAAGTAAGATAAGAGGATGGGGGGGCAGGGGAACGGGTTAGCGGGGGATGGCCGGAGGCGTGAGTCACCTCTCCCCCTATCAGTCATCAGTGTGGTATGGCCGGGACGCGGCCGATGCTCGGAGCTGATAAGATAAATCGGAGGGAGAGGAAGAGCCTTGGGGGAGGAGGGTATGGGGAGAGACACTGTGCTGTACCTGCTCTCTGCAGATGACCGCCAGGACGAACTGTCGGACTCAGACCTCCGGTGACGGTGTCTCCGGTGGGGTCGACTCCGTGAGCTGGAGGAGGTTGAGAACAGAACAGAAAAAAGACGCAAAAAGAGACAATTGATCAATGCAAGTTATTCACAAGGAATACCAACAACAATGGAATTATACCAAATTATACCAAATCTGAATCATATCTGGGAATAAGACTATACACACTACCAAAGTTGATTTGATCCTGATCTGCGCAACAGACATACTGGAGCTGTACTACCATATGCATGAGGCTGAAGCCACCAAAGGCATTTAGCCAAAGAGGAACAACAAAAATGTCACCACAGCATGAAATTGGTTGCTCTTATTCTCCCTGGCACTTTGTCCCCTGCTCTTGTGCTTCGTGCTTTCAATCCGTTTTCCTCCTGACATGCAACAATGTTCACACCTTGATCAAAACATAAAAGCTCCCATTTTGTGTATACCTGAAGTAATCTCAGAGCATGTTATCTTGTCTCAGGCTTTTAGGAAAACACTATTCCCCCACATTAGGGGGTAGAGAGAGGAAGTCAAACAAGAGCATTGGATCATTTGTGATGCTTTTAAAAGATAATACGCTAGCCTTTATAACCTGATACTGTAACCAAATAAGCTCCTTTGGTAACCTTTTTTTCTACCACCAAATACAAACCTTTTCTTGTGCTTGCGCTCATCCTTCTTCTTATGCCTCAAACTGGATGAACTGTTTGGATGAAGAGAAGAATTAAATATAACATTAAATAAGTAACTCCACAATTCCACAAGAAAGTTTGAGATCTAATAATATACATATATCATTGATTCAGACTAGATAAACTTCTTTCAATCGTAATTATTTTTAAGGATTTGTAGCAGTGATCATGGATTCCTTATGATAGTAACACAAATTATAAAAAATGCTGTTGCACATACCTGTGTTTGGACTTTTTGTATGAATACCTGTAACAGAAATCGGAGAGAATTCATTGTTTAGTGGTCTACATGGTCTGCATTTCATCTGGATCAGACCAGATCTGAGTGCTGGATGGTCTACAGACCAGATCTGAGTGATGGGTGGTCTTACCGATGCCGCTTGCTCCTCTTTGAGCTCTTCTTTCTCTTCTTCTTCTTCCTGGGCGGTGACAGACTGTAGGAGGGAGACCTGGGGACGTCAAGATCCCCGTTGATCACTACTGCTCTTTACTTATCACAATCACAGACATGTTGTTAGAGCGCAAGAGGGGTTTCAAAGCCCCTTCTCTTTGTCTCTCAGATATGCCGGCATGCAGTGTTGTTCAGTTCACAAATTTTAAATTGAACTAGTTCAGTTAAACGCTCATAATTCAAAATTTTGAACTAAGTTCACAGTTCCAAAAAAATTAACTAGTAGTTCATAGTTCTTTTTTTCAATATGTTGCTGTGAACTATTATTTTTTTTCCGGTATTTAGAACATTGGATGAAATAGAGTGGTTGAATCAAGTATCGTCGCGAAATACGGTTTCTATCATGTTTATTGCACATTTAGCGCATTTTGTAAATCCCATCGATTTCTGTTGGAAGACTCATTGCTCGTTGACCGGAAAAGTGAAGGGGTGATGTTCACGTTTGGTTGTAGTCCTTTCGCTCGGTTCTAGACCTACTGTTGAGACAGAGAACCGAGCGAAAAGACTACAACCAAACGTAAACAGCTCCCCTTTCCGTTTCCAGCCAACAACAAGCAATGATTCTATGAGGTGAGCTATGAGCCAGAGAGCTAACGTTATGGACTGTACATATTTATAATTCGAAATTCGTCTCAGCCTTTATACCACAGATATCCTAGGGTATATAGCATATAACCGCGTTGTCTGATTACAGTTTAATTCATTTTTCACAATTTAACAGCTCTCGTTTTAAAGAATAATCACCGCGCCATTAGTTTCAATGGGAATCGCGACGGTCTATACTTTCAACATCAAGTGTACATATTTATAATTTGAAATTCGTCCCAGCCTTTATACGACAGATACTATAGGGTCTATAGCATATAACCGCGTTTTCTGATCACAGTTTAATCTAACAGTAAACTAGCCGCGTTTACATGGACACATCTATGCCGCATAGATTTCTATGCGGCATAGAAAATGGTCATGTAGGCCTATACGCCTCATTCGGAATACAATTATCTGTTCGGCATAGATTCTATGCCGAATAGAAGAGGTGGTGTATTCCGTTTTAAATCGCCATGTATGCACTTATTCCGCATAGATTGGGGTTTAACTTAGTGCAGCCGCAGTAGTTCGCAATTGGTCCACTGAGTTCCGTCGGTACTTTTAAGCACACCGAACTTCACCGCTGTCAAGAAAAGTGGCTTTATTGCCTGATTCACGTCTTTGTTATCACTCCGTAAAAGTAGTCCGGTAAGCGTGTCCGGTTGCTAAGCGACGGGACACATGGGTGTTTATTAATGACGTGTTCTCGCCGCCGGTCCAGAGATGTGTCAGCAGGTGTGCGCGAGAGACAGAACGGACACTTTTGTTACTGCCATCTATACAGTACATTCGGAACACATTTTAGGAACAGATCTATGCCGCATAGAAATCTATGCGGATCAGATGTGCCATGTAAACGCGGCTACAGATGTGTCCATGTAAACGCGGCTGCCAACAGCGCAACTGCAAATTAACCACACGGATATAACCATGGCAACCGGTCAAACAACACGGCGTTCTGCGCGCGCAACAGAACCTGTAGTTCTGTTGTTATAAACACACCTTTTTCTCTCAGACTTTCTCTTCTTCTTCTTTCCTTTGGCTAAGTGTCGGGGAGAGACGACCTGGTCCAACGAGAGACTGAAATCAGAGAGAATTAGTGAGGTGGGCTCTGAAGATAACGCCAAACATAAATGGTGTGGAATTTCCAGTCAAAGAAAACATAAGCACAGTCAAAGACTGTGCCCAGGCTTTACTCAATATTTGGTTTATGACTTTGATGACATTGTCCAAAATATATAGAATTCACAGTGTGATTTTGATGGTAACCTTCCATGCATCACTCTCATGATCAAAATCCAAGTCAAATCAAATCAGATAAAAAATGTGGGTCAACTCAACTATCTCAGTAGTAGGCCTACTTACTGACACTTAACATTCCTCAACAGTGAGAATCAAAAATAGCGCAATTATCACACAATAAATACAAAAAACATAACTAAACCTCATCCTGGTCTCACTCGAGATAGCAGTTGAACATGATATACGGAGTGAGACCAGGCTAAGGTTAATTTAGCTAATTTAGGTTAACTAAGCCTGGCGTATATTAATATTGATGACCTGCCAGGCTGCCACTATGCAGTACTGTGGAATAAGGATTACAGCCGATCAACCACCATCCTTCGCCCACCCCACCCAAATGTGTTTAGGAAGCGTTTCAGATTCTAACTCACAATGTGTGTTGTTTCAATTTTCATTAGTTTCAAGGATGGCAGAGAAAATATTCATCTCTTCCTCACGCACGCACTGATGAGCGTACACACACGCACACACATACACACACTCTTGCAATTTGCTTGGCTCTGTCTATACATTTATCTTACATGATTTCATCATGTTTTCATGATCTTATTTCATCGGCCTGGCTGGCTCTTAGAATAAGGGTTTCTTCATAGTCTACTTCACACTGGCAGGCCACTGACAAGGTCTGTGAAACTGTAGACTCATTAAGGGACTTTCTGTTGAAATACAACAGAAAATGTATTGAGTAGAAAGAAAGAGAAAAGTAGAATTGCATTTATAATTCAGCATGTAAGAGTGCTGCTGAGTGAGTTGTAAATAATGTAACCTATTCAAAGAAAATTAAATAAACAAAAAAATTGTCATTACCTCTGCTATTCATTTCAACATAATAGTATCTTCAACAAAGCATAGGCTTCTGGTAAAGTGCTGAAATACCGCCTCCTTATGGCCTAACACCTCCCGTAATATACCCTCTATTTCTAGACACAGACATTTTTACATCCATTATTCCACTGTTCACGGTAACCCAAACAACATTTCCAGCCACAGTGTGGATCTAACTGATCTTGACTGACAGCACCAGCTGATTTTCAGCTCAGTCTGGCTCTATGCTTGGGTTAGGAAGATGCTGTCGTCAAAACGGTTGAGTTTGGCTTCCACATTTGGCAGTTGGGGTCGCATTAGCAACCACACAAATTACAGCTTATAAAAGACACAGTCACCCCGGTCCCTTGCACGGTATAGAGCACAGTCACACTAGTAACCCAGTTATTGTGGGGAAGGGATTTCAGCCAATGCATAATTGTGTTCTCTTTTTTTGCCAGTAGCAGCACTTTTTGTTTTGTTTGTATTGTCATTGGATCCTGGTAATAAGAGGGAGAATGAGAGAAGGGTCGATTCCTCATTAGGCTGATGGGGCATGAGGACATTCTATTGATCGTGGATACTGGTTAAAGGCACTCCAGTAGGGCTCCTAAAAGAATAGATATACAAGAATATAAATAAATGATTCTATCTTTTTATCTTAAATTCTTGGTGTATGTTAACAAACATAGTGAGGCGTCGAGGTGCTCATGAGGACCGGTGGGGAGGCTGAACCCTTTAATGGGAATCCTGGCTTGGTGCATTCTCCCAGCCCTGGTGTTTGCTTACTGGGCCAGGCCGGTTGAGGGCGGCTACAACCCGTATGTTGAATCAGGGACATACTGGGAGGCGGTTGGCGTGAGCTTGTGGGTTTGTTGATTTGTTAGCGTGTTTTCTTCCCTATCTGTTAGATAGTGTGAGGTAATCACTTTATGTCCTTATATATTTATTTAATAGAGGGAGAACTAATCTTGACAATTTTTATATTTATGTATGTTTAAATATTAACATAGTCTTATTCTAGAGTGTCGGGTAAACTCGACAATCTTTATATTTATGAATGTACATATGTATTAGTTAACATGTATGTCCTCCTTTGGAGAGGGCTTACTGTTTTACATAATATATGCTCTAATCTAGAGCATCGGGTAATATCAACTATCTTCATGTGTTTGTATTCATATATATTTGTTAATCTGTATTTTCTGCATCTTGTGGCAAGGGTGAATTGATGTTGACTGTCTTTATATATTTTTTATTTGATATAAATATATATATATATATATTTATTTATTTCAAATAAAAAAATATAGAATATAATATATAATATATATTATATATATATATAATAAAATATATGTCTAAATACTGCATATCCCCGTGTTTTTTTTCCGTCATCTGCTGGAGAGTAGTGTTGAGATCCAGTCAGGAGCGTCTGGAGTGGTGAAGCTCTTGAATGCTCGTGAGCGCTTGTGAACGCTTGTGAACGTTTGTAAAGGCTTGTGAAGGCTTGTGCTGGCCAGTACCTCCTGACTCTTCGGTGGCCCCTGTGCTTGTGGCCCTTGTGTCGCAGGCAGCCGTCCCTCTCCCCCACCTCCACCCTCTGGTCCCTTTGGTCTGAGGCGTACGCTGGCCCTCCATCGGTCTGCAGCGGTGGCTGGCCTTCAGTCGTCTCTGAGCTGTTTAGACAACGGGAGACCAGATTCACTCACTTAATTATTTTTATTTTCCATTGAAGTTTCATGTTTCCATGAAGAATTCCCTAATTTCTGGTGTGACTACATCAAAAAAAGAGATTTGTTTGAACACAGAGATTGGACATTGTAACAATTTTTCTGTAAATTGTTTTTTTACAACCCATTTGTATAATTGGGTTACGGAAGTCAAAATATGTTAATAGCTTGGACAGCTTTGCCCTGCATTATACAATGCAGAGAGTGTTCATATTGAGTCTTCTATCTACTCACCTGGCCTGCACACTGTAACTGTACACAGCCTACCGAGTGGAAATGTTTGCGTATTTATTCCCTCTGTAACTCAGCAGCCCTCCATAAAACTTGAGGTCAGCCCTTCAATATTCAAATGAGCTGGTATTTATAGGCTGCAGCTGCGCTGACATTTGAGAAAAAAATATGAGTTTCACTTGACTCCCCTTAATTCTGCCCTGTCCGCCATGAATCAGGAATCTAAAGAAGATGAAAGCAATGATTATATTCTTTTATGGCACATCACTCTGAATAGCAACGTATAAAAGTGTGTAAGAAGGTTGTGGCTAAGGTCAATTTAACTTTTACTAGTATATGCATTTAAAACTGCGCACGAGAACGGTGTGATGCAAATATCTCCCGACCCTTTCTATCACCAGGTTAAAATGTGGGCTGCAAAATGGAAGACTTAGTTAAGGAACTTAGAGTTATGATTATTTAGTCATGGGAGATTAAATAGCAGTGTCTCCTCTTGTGATTGCAAGGAGAATATAAACGCAGGGATTGAGACCAGAGCTCCACCAAGCCTCCCACCAACAGCCAGTCAAGGGAGAGCAGGGGACCCAACAAGCCCCTGAAAAATGTTAGATATCACTCCACCTTTATTTGGCAAATATATTATTTTTACATATAAGACCCCAAAGACCCTAAGGTACAATAAAACAGAACTACTAGGAAAAGTTTCCCCCTAGCCCTTTCTCCTGATCCCCCCGCCGCTATCTCCAGTGCGCCCGCAAATGATGGAAACGTGAATCAAAGAGAGATAACAGGAGGAGGTGATTGAGACAGATCAACAGGAACAAGGCCTTGGAATATTCCCCTGATTTGCTGATGTTAGACCCGTGTTATTGCAAATGCAAATTTATGTTTGCCTGTTGGATCCACTAATTGGCTGTCTGAGACTTTACAGGTGACAATGTGATTTGCAATTCATTAACTTTCACAGGGTAACATACAGCCCCCGACATCAGCATAGAACTTGAGCAACAAATATTTTTTTATCAATTTCCCCGTTTGTTTTGTCTCCCTCTTTGGTGTGAGGACAAGAGTCTTCTATCCACACTTCTGTCATCTCACTGAGATCTAACAAAATAACAAATGAGAAATGCCTCAGTGTACCTGTTTGAAGTTGACTCAATTGGTGACAATTAGGTTTGATTTCTTTGTCATTATTCATCATTAGTCAGAATTCTACCGAACACAAACAAACACAGAAACACAGGGCCTAACCATCTTTGACTCAATGTAGAATTTCCAAAGCATGAGCAATGCTTTACCATAGCTGTTTGGCTTCTAGTCGTAGGTTGGAAGGAATTTAAAGACTCAATTCAAAGAACTGCATTGGCAAAAAAATAAAATAAACATCTCCTCCCTCACGCAAACACTGAGCGGATTAAAGAGAAGAACTTGATGATGAAGAATTATGGGGACAGTAATCCTGTAAACCTTGACTGAATGTGTTTACCATAAGACAGGTACGATGGAGTCCCTGGCCAGGAAGGTTGACTCCACAAAGAGTCCTGGAGTTCAGTTGAATGATGTAAGAATCTCTGGTTCTCAAAGTAACAACAGTCGTATTTGATTACTTTGGCCGTGAAGGATGTTTTATCGCACACAGTTGAGTATGAACCAGAAAGAAAACAATACTAATTTCATGATGTAGACTTGTAGAAAGAACATTAAAACTATTTGTCTGCTACCTCCTTAACCTTGATTAGCACCTTATATTTCTGTATATTACCAATGGCACCTTATGTTTGGAATACAAAATACTCTTTGAAGACAATTATGATGCAACAGGCTGGGCAGTAATTCAATATAATCGTCAACCTTGAATATTATTGTATCATGAAATTAAGATATAGAAGCATTCTAATACCCAGTCGCTGATATAATTTATTTATGATGGGAAAATGATCCCAAATGTGATGTTTGAAATGTCGGGAGGAAGGAAAGGTCTCATACAAAAAATGCCCATTTACATCAATTCAATGACCCTTAATATAGACCTCTGAAGAATAAGTCCCGCCTCCGAGGCTCCCGGTTCCCTCAGTCAAATGTCTATGGGACCGTGAGCCTCGGAGGCGGGACTTATTCTTCTGAGGTCTATTAGACTGCTTAGAATGGTATTTCGAAATCCATACGTATATCAGGATATTTAGCGTTATTGTGTATAATTCCCCCAGATTTTTGCAATAGTATATTTTTCCATAAGGCCAACTACTTCATGTGCCAGAGATGGCTACGAGCAGCCATCACCAGGATAACAGTAATAGTTGGTAAACAACACACACAAGCAGGACGGCAGGACTTTTGGATTGCAGGATTTTCAACACAGCATGTTTCGATATTGGGCTACAGAGTGCGTGCCTGTGTGCGTGCGTGTGACCATGTGTGGTACAGTTGTACTCCAGGTCCCTGATAAAGCCACACTATGCTGTCACCAACAGATCAACATGTGCCAGAACATGGTTCCAGGGTTTTAATGTGCTCTAATACTTTTCATCACGTCACTACGGACCACTGGAGCCACAGAAGGGCCCACAGACCTAATCTAGGCCAACACTTCATTGTCCACACCTCATTTAGCAGGTAGGATTGATATGAACTGCCGCAATATCTGCCAAAAAACTCTTGGATAATCTGACAGATGGTTTGGCAAAAACCTACCAAATATTAGTTTCCTTAAAAAGGGTTCCAACTCTTAGCAGCAGCTGATCCATGAGGCCCACAGGACAGACTGCTTTCCCTTTAACAAACGACGCTGGATGGGAAAACCTGTCCTTTCTGTGTGAAGAATGGATGCTAAATAAACTGAGGATTGAACAATAATTTATCATCAAAGCTCGTCTACACCAACGCTACACCTTTTCCACTCCCAGATTTGTTCATGTGTGAACCTGAATGAATATATACCTTCTTTCCTGTACATAGGGTACAGTACTTTTTGCAATGATACAAATAGCCTTGGTGTTATCATTGTGTACATTCGGTATCAACGAGAACTCCCTAGCAAGCACTAGTCTGTGTCTCATCTTATCTCTGGATGGTTGTATGCTTCAAAGACCTCCACAAGCGGAAGGGTGTGATTCTGAAACCAGATGCTGTTTGGATCAGGATGTATTCCCCAAGTGGAATCACTGATGCACAAACATCGGCCTGGTAGCAGGTATCCTGTTCTGTAGTCACAGCCTGTATACTGATGGTATACACTATGCTGAACACACAGTTCCAAAATAATCTAAGAGCTCTGGTCCGCTTATGTATGAATATGCTTTACAATCATTCATGATGTACAAAAATAAATAGAAAAGTACAGAATAGCCATATTAAATATTAACATGAGTTACTAGCCTGATGCACCAGGTACCTATACTTGATAGTAAACATACATACAAATTCATATATACAAATACTACTAATGATTCAGTCCCGCCAAAGAAAATCTACACTGAGAACACTCCCAGCATGTAGACTGAACTGGGGATTTCTCCAACTATTTATTTGGTAGAATTAGGGTGCCATGGTCCATGAGCAGTTTGGAACACATCCCATTGAATTCTGTGAACATCCACACCTAATGGAGCAAATAACAGCTCAGCAGGGGTGCAAGGGATCTGCAGAGAGATCGATAGCTCAGACCAAATCTGAGATCAAACCTAAAAACAAGACACTATCCGGCCATTTCAAAGGTTCAGTTTAGGACATGTAAATGGTATTAGTTTTTTTCTGTATCAATACTGTACAAGACAATCACCAAACAAATGGACTGGTAATATATGTAGGAATCCAAATATATTTGTATTACAGCCAATTACATACTACATAAAGTACTAAGAAAAATGCTTAGATGGAGATTCATGTGTGTATCTGTGTCTGTTTCTGTCGGCATTTGAGCATGTGAGTATGTGTGATAGAGAGAGAGATCTAAAATATGCGCAAGAGAGGGTGAAAGTAGAGAGTAAATGAGAGACAGAGAGAGTGTGACAGAGAGAGAGACAGACAATGAGAGAGAGAGACCCTCTATGCCTCATCACTCCATAGGTAATCGTATAGTTCCCCAGCACCCTTAGCTGTTCAGAAAGGCACACTAGTTTCATTATCTATGTCACAGCTAACAGTAACAATTGATAATCATTATGTTAGAAATAATGGTAGTAGGGCTCCTCGCCAGAGAAACATGATCTAGTGCCATAATTAACAGTCCAAGCTGTGAGCTGCTCCACGGCACAGTGGTTAAACTACACTGAACTCTATGAACACCTTCATCAACACCTACAGAAGACCGTCATGGTTTAATTGCATTCATCCTTTTAGCTGCTGAACAATCTTTTAATGGAATTTGGAAAAAATTGAATGAAAAATGTATATCGTTTTTTTTAAACATATATATATATATTTGTTGTGGTCCTGGCTCCAAAATTATTTTAAATGAGCAACATACTTTGCTTCACTGTCTATGCCGTACCCTATTTCACTCCCAGACTCCAAAGCCATTTTAGATGTGTCTAAGTGCATCAATAGATGTATATTAAACTACTGTGACATTTCTACTGCAGAATTCAAATTCATTTGGGTAGCTATGATGGACCTGGACCGTCCATGCGTTGCATTATGGAAAGGCAGGAGGGTAGAAGTGGAGAGAAATTGTATGGCTAGTCACAGCCAATCACAGGGTTTTGTTGGTCCGATCTGTATGTAATGTCCCATCAGAAATGGAACAAATATCCAACATTACCCCCTGCAACTTTGACAATCAATTTGACTGTATAATATAACACAATGTCCTGTTTCTTTAAGTTGTATGCTGTAAAGTATATTTTATACTCATGGCTAAAGCTAGTATTATTTGCAATTATACAATGGGGGACCTAAATCCAGCGATCTGATTGGTTCCCAACTGTTGTATAATTAGCGTATACACAACTGCTATGACGCCCGATCATTTTGTGAAAGTATCACTCCGCGCCTTGAAGAGGAAACCGTTACAAAGTATCGTAAGAAACTATCACACGGAGATTTAACTTGACCATGGAGGAGGGGATTCACCAGCGGGGAAATATATCCTTCGACCTCCGGGAAGGCGTAATCGGCGTAAATAAATAAATTGCCGGCGAACCGCTCTATCGGAGCCTTCTCTCGGAGGGACGCTAAAGTGTGTTGCATAGCGACCGTCGATGCATAGCGGCAGCCAGGAGGGACTACTTTTTTGTATTCTTTAATAAAAACGGCTATTTTGACTTTCTTGGTTTCTTTTTAAATGTAGTGTGTCTATGACTTTCGTTTCGCCATAACAGTAACCATTGTATAAAAGCAAAAAAAAGTCAGTGGCATGTGCACAATATACCACTGTGAAGGGGGTCGCCGGCCCTCCGCTGCGCGTCGGGGCCGGACAACGCCCCTTAACAGTGGTATAATGAGCACATACCACAGCCTGGCGTGATCTATTGCTTAAGTATAACATAAGCATTTCATAGGGGTTATTTCTATTTTTTCTGCACATTTTTAAAATCGCATATTCATGTAAAAAATAAACTATATTGATATTTTCGTCACATTACAAGATGACTGGCCATGATGAGAGGTTGTTTTGAACATGTGTATTAAATATGTGACACATTTTGAGGAGAACACGGCACGGTGAGTTCACTCCCATCGACCGCGGCCGTCTGTTAGCCTCACAAAGGTGAGTCAGCCCACTCCCAGTGAGCCACAGTCACTTTGAAGACAAGTCGGTTTGGTTTATTCAATTATTTTGTCCCAGTGATAGAATGGGAGCAACATAATGGCTTGATTAATTCCCTTATCACACTGAGCACAAAGAGTAATTACAACCAAATCCATCGCTCGTAGCCACACATCAATCAAATTACATGCCGTCTCCCACTCCAACCGCAATCCCAGGCAAACACAGTAAATTAGCAGATTGTCTGCGATTCACCCCTGGCCATGAAAGTGTTTACCTGAGAGCCGTGCCTGCAGGGTACACTCAGCCAAAAGGTCACACCATACTTGATTGGATACCTTGGAAGGCTGATGTATTTCTGATCGAGTGAAGACGCCAATTACCTGACAGCCTGAAGGTCATCCAGGGTCATCCAGGGGTCGCGGTCAACGACTTGGCCCAAAGTAATTGGTACGTTCATATAGCAATAAAGAATTGCTGGTGAATTATAACCCTCCGGTGGCTCCACTGCAGGGACTCTCACATTGTCAAATTATATCAAGTTGATATATATACATATAATCAGATGATTCAGAATTCTATGACTCACTTTCAGAATAAAAAACATGGATCCAATTATTTGCTTTACATTTACTGTGACCGAATAAGGGACTATTAGGACTTTAAAAGGTTTAAAAGGGTCACCAAGGCTTTTAGAGATTTAACTATTGGTAACACGGCTATGTGTGTTAAAGACACGCTAGAGGAGAAAAAGATTGATACAGCCAGGAAACAACACACTGACCAGGCTAACCATCATAACAAGGTGTTTGTGAGGACTTAAGACCTCATCACATGATCACATCACTCATGGAGAGTTTGCGCAATGGCAACACAATGTGCACAAACTATTTATCTCAAAATGAATAAGTCAGAAGAAGGCCGTTAGACTTTGCAGGTTAGAAGGTTATGCCTATGTAACCAACTGTATTTTTAAAGGTAATATAACAATGCAGTGGTGCATCAATCCCAGGTTATAAGGAGACTGGCTTGTATTCTTAATAGAACTCTGATAAAAGGAATAACACACAGACACAGTGAGGCACGTTTGACCTTGTATCTAACGATCTAACCATATCTAACCATCAGAATCAATCAGATTATTTACACAATAATAATAATAATAATAACAACACTGAACCTAAAACACTGAACTCAATACACTGAACCCAAAAGAGGTCCCCAAGAAAAATAACAAACTAAATAAAATGGGTACCCAGCAAGTCTTTGAGTGCACTCGATTCAATGAAAGGGGGCGTTCTGTTCCTACCACTACCGCTACGGCCGAACGCTCTTGAGCAGGGGCCAGTCGATGACAGGCTGTCCTCTTGTTCAAAGTAACGTCAAATCTTCCTCCATATCTTCTATTTCTTCCGTGATAACCTTTTCTTCGTTTCTCTTCTAGTCTATATGTTCACTCAAGTCTATGTTCGCTCTTCAAGTCTATGTTCGCTCTTCAAGTGTATGTTCGCTCTATTAGGGAGCGTCAACAAAAACACGGTCTCCAGGCAACCGTTTCAGTTAGCGGCCGTCAGGAATATAACTTTTTCTTCGTTTCTCTTCTAGCCTATATGTTCACTCTTCAAGTCTATGTTCGCTCTTCAAGTCTATGTTCGCTCTTCAAGTCTATGTTCGCTCTTCAAGTCTATGTTCGTTCTTCAAGTCTATGTTCGTTCTTCAAGTCTATGTTCGCTCTTACGCGTCCAGCAGAGAACCACTTTTTGGGAGCGTCAACAAAAACACGGTCTCCAGGCAACCGTTTCAGTTAGCGGCCGTCAGGAATACATTGTAGCACGTGAACACTGGTCGCTACAATATACTGGGAATATATATATATACTATAGATATACACCATACACACTACATTATATATATTATTATAATATATACATTCATATAAATTGACATATACATATATTAGCAGAGAGAGTGAAATAGCATGGGTTACACCTACTACCAACTACCAAACTATTTCCATGGGACTAGGTTTACTTTAGTTAAATGGGCGTACACCCAGCAAATAGTTTTTACAGATCGAACTGAAGTTTGGTTGAACACCAATCAGATGTGTTTATCGTAGTCCTACAGACAGCACTCCTCATCGTTAGACCCAGAGCAAAAAGCCACCACATGAGTTGCCTAGTAACGGGGACGCTGGCGAGTCTAACGCCGCTCTGTAAGGCTTGTTTTTATTCAGTATTTCCAATATTTCTCACGATTACATTGAACATTTTGTCGTTTTTTTTTGGTTTTTAGTCGTTTAGCTAAGTTTACTAGTTATATATAGTCACTTTTCGCTATTGTCAGTGCGCCAGTTTTCTTTATTTTTACGTGTTTTATACGTGAGGTCGTACAGTTGGTGGACGCTGTTGCCTTTTGAACGCTGTTGCTGCTGCTGCTCACCGGAACGTCATTCTGAACATTATTTTTTCGCGATTTTCTTTTTCTTTCTAGTCTTTTAACTTTTTATCAGTTTTCTTTTGCTTACTTTCAACACCTTCTGTCTGAAACCCTTCTGGACCTCGGGTCGGACTACAAAGTTAAGTTAAGTAACTGCGTCAGTTTTCTTGATTTATTTATTTATTTCTGAACGTTAAACGTCTGCGTGTTTTGTTTGGTGTTTTGTGCGTGGAGTCGTGCAGCTGTTGGTGGATGACACCTGCTGGCCGGCTAGACTGCTGTTAACCCCCGGCGCCGTCCAACTGGCTTGCTCCACTCCTCTGCCTCCGCTGTGCTGGCTCTGTGGCTTCACCATAATCGTCTGGATCTACCGCTGGCTTCTTCCGACTGCACAACCTGTGGATTTTAACCTGTTCCTCTGGATTGCGCTATGTTTGACTCTCACGTAACGAGCGCATCTCTGCCGCGCCGTTACTCGGTAACGGAGATGTTACGTCTACGGATCTTCTCAAGGACCCAACCACCTCAGCTTGCATCCCACCAGGACATTCTCAAACGACCAAAATACATCCACCGAGGCTCTGGACGGAATTTTCAGTACACTCACACCAGCAACAAAAACATCCGCTCCTTCTGGTCCACTGGGCCCCGCCCCCCTCCTCGCACAGCCCGTACGGTCAGTCCCGTCAATCACAGTGTACTGTCCCCTCTGCTCAAAGCAACCTGCTACACTCCACTCACCTGTCTGAAACTGTCTGCTGAACACCAGATCCCTCAGTAATAAGGCCCTCTTGATAAATGACTTTATTGTTGACCAGAGCCTAGATATTCTCTGCCTCACTGAGACTCAGCTCCTAGCCCAACCCTCCCCCAGCTTCCTCCCTGACTGACCTGGTGACTCACTACAATAACTGCCTCTCCTCCTCCCTCACCACCCTGGCCCCCCTGAAAATCCGCTCAGTCTCATTCACCCACACTGCTCCCTGGTTCACTCCTCATCTGCGCCAGCTCAAAGCCACTGGTCGTCGACTGGAGCGACTCTACAATAAGACTCAACTCACTGTACACCGCCAAATGTATTCGGACCACCTCCATCACTACAAGAATGCCCTCACCACTGCCAAAACCTCATACTACTCCAACCTCATCAACACTGGTACAGGCAACAGCAGAGTCCTCTTCTCAACAGTCAGCCACTTACTTCAGCCTCCTAAATCTCTCCCTCCAGACATTTCCACCACCCAATGCACTGCGTTCCTTGACTTCTTCAGCTCTAAAATCAACACCATTCACCAACAACTGGCCTCATCTCGCACCCCCTCTGATGACCCACCCTGGATGATCACCTCTGGCCAACCTCTCATCAGCTCCCTCTCTGACTTCACCCTAGTAACAGAACAGAATTCATCCGCAAAGCCAAAACCACCACCTGTCAGCTCGATCCTCTTCCCACCTCCCTTGTCAAAGCATGTCTTCCGTCCATCTCCCCCATGATCACCAACATAATTAACTCCTCCCTCACTACTGGTACTGTACCCCCCACTCTCAAGCTGGCTGCCATCACTCCCATCCTAAAAAAACCTGGTGCTGACCCAACTGACCTTAACCATTACCGGCCCATCTCCAATCTCCCTTTCATCTCCAAAACACTTGAAAGGGTGGTTGCCGCACAACTACAGTCCCACCTCGACACTAACAATCTCCACGAACCGTTCCAATCTGGCTTCCGTCCAAAACACAGCACTGAAACAGCCCTAGTCAAAATCCCCAATGACCTCCTCCTTGCAGCCGACTCTGGATTACTCACCATTCTCATCCTCCTCGATCTCAGCGCAGCATTCGACACCATCTCCCACCCTCTGCTCCTGGACCGCCTAGCTGGTATTGGGATCACTGGTGCTGCACTCTCCTGGTTTACATCCTACCTCACCGGCCGTCAACAATTTGTTCAACTAAGCAACCACAAGTCTGGGTGTTCAGGTGTCTCACTGGGTGTCCCCCAGGGGTCAGTCTTGGGTCCACTCCTCTTCACCACTTACCTCCTCCCGCTGGGCACACTCCTCCGTCACCATGGGGTCCATTTTCATTGCTACGCTGACAACACACAGGTCTACATCTCCACCAAACCCACCGCTGCCATCCCCCCCACCTCCCTCATCACGTGCCTGGAAGAGATCCGGAGCTGGTTGAGCAGGAACTTCCTGAAACTCAATGGAAACAAGACCGAGGCCCTGCTCATCGGATCCAAATCCACCCTCACTAAATCACAACACACCCCAGCTCCACTCATAATTATCGATGGATTCCCAGTACCCTTCTCCTCCAAAGTAAAGAGCCTCGGCGTCATCCTGGACAACACCCTCTCATTCGCACCCCATATTCACAACATCACCCGGACTGCATTCTTCCACCTCCGCAACATCGCCAGACTCCGCCCATCACTGACCCAATCCAGCACTGAAATCCTAGTTCACTCATTTGTCACATCACGCATAGACTACTGCAACGCCCTCCTCACCGGACTCCCCACCAAACTCATCAACAGACTGCAGATCATTCAGAACTCAGCCGCCCGGATCATCACCCGCACCAAATCATCTGACCACATCACCCCTGTCCTCATTCAACTTCACTGGCTCCCAGTACACTACCGCATCCAATACAAAACCCTACTCCTCACCTACAAAGCTCTCCACAACCTAGCCCCCAGTTATCTCTGCGACCTCCTCCAAGAATACACTCCCTCCCGCTCCCTCCGCTCAACCTCTGCTGGACTACTATGTATCCCCACATCACGACTCACTTCAATGGGTGCCCGGTCATTCAGCTGTTCAGCACCCAGGCTCTGGAACTCCCTCCCCCCACACATAAAACAGTCAGACACCATTACAACCTTCAACTCAAAACTCACCTGTTCAAACTCGCACACAACGTCTAACTGATCACTGTTTTGATTTTTTTTTTTCTTTGTTTTGTTTTGTCTTGTTTTTGTTTTATTTATTTCTTATTGCTTATGTTTATTTATTTATCTATTTATTTTTTTCCACAATGTCTTGTTTTTAAAAAAAAAAATGTATGATGACTATATGCTATGTAAGGTGACCTTGGGTGTCTTGAAAGGCGCCTCTAAATTAAATGTATTATTATTATTATTATTATGCTCATAGAAGGTACTTCTTCACCATAGCAACATTGACTCCATTGTTAATTCTCTCAGGCTGCTGTTGTTTCAGCAGCCAGCCCACTGGACTTATCACAACGGGGGTACAGCCACAGCAAGTGGAATAATCAACCTCAATTCAGCTCCCCGCTCCTGGCGGGAAAGCACAGAACGGATTTCCTTCTGGGCCGTCAGCACAGCAGCCTTTCTTGGCACACAACAATAGCCACCATGAGGAACCCAGAGGGGTATTCCACGAACGGAGGTTTAACAAACACAGCGTTAACGCTGAACTCTAGGTTGATTGACCCTGTGCCAACTAAACCAGAGCTGTCGGTTCCACCGCACGGGTTATGCATTAGTTCAATCAACACGGGGTTGGTTAACACAGGGTTGTGCGCGTTCACGCCGAACCTATAAAGACGTGATGTATGGATCATGGAAACCCTGATCAAAATGGCGAAACAGGCCGCTTATTTCAATGAAATGGGTCTCCAGGTTCTCCTGGAGAGCTATGACGAGGAGAAGGACATTATCACAAGAAAAGGGAACGCTAAAGCCTCTGCAACCCAGAAAACCAAAGCCTTCCAGCGGATCGCTGACCACGTAAATGCGTAAGTTATATGTCAAAAGCATGATCCTTAATATTTGAGCCATGAATCGATTAATATCTCAGAAAAGCATTCTTAATGTTCCTACCACATAACCCTTTTCTTCTAAAAAAATATGTACTCCGATGGGTCCCAAGCGGTCAGCGGATCAAGTAAAAATGAAGTATAAAAACATCATACAAACTGGTAAGCTTTTCCCACCATCGTATTGGTATATCTTGTCAGTCCAGCATTTAAATTGTCATACCATATTTGTCACTTTTTTTTTAGCCATTCGTAAAAAGGCAGACAGTCGGCAGACTTGATCTGGCCCTCAAACTGTCATGACCCCGCTGGAGGAGCTGGCCATAGACATAAATTCAGGGCGCCTTGGTATGGAGGGGGTACCTGGAGGTACCTCCTCAGAGAGTCAGGGGCCGTGTGAGGGTACCCCACCGGTTGAATGTAGGTTTTTCTGTTTTTCTTGTATTTTATATATTTTTTTGTCTTCGAAGTAACACATGCAGATCGTGTGCTTGCCACAGCGCAAATGTTCCAAATGTTTTTTTTTGGTAACTGGGTAGAAACCTAAAAGTGACAATTCATCAACTTCACAGATCAAGATGGATCAGTGCTTGCAATGGAGCCGCCGGCTACGATCGAACATTCTCCAGTGGATATAAGTCCGTCAGGACTATTTTATACTTTCTTTTGTTAGTGCCTCTCGGCATACTCCACCAATATTGCTCTTTGTATGATAGGAGTCCGATGACAATCTTGGTCCGGACGTGGATGGGTCATCTGAAAGGACTGAGATGTGCTCATCATCTCCAACATTATCGAGAAAACTCCCATCTGCAAAAAACCGAGGGCTACGCAAATAGTTTGGAGTGAACTGAGGCCAGGTCCTCGATTGGTAGTGTTGGCTATGTAAGGCTGGAGAAGGATATTTAAATATATTAAAGATTTGCGCAACAATCTATATCTCTCCAGCAAAAAGTCATCCGGATATGCCAAGATGTCGAGCCGTGGTCTTATTAATCGCTCCCGTTGGTTTGCACGAATAATTTGCACTCCGATACCACCTCTCATCAATAGGGCATGCCATTGTGAACACATGAAATCTGCGGTGAACGCGGGTTTAAATACCCAAAACCGGGTTATGTTCCAAACTTAACCTGCGCAAAACCTGCTCCGACCAGGTTTGATTCAGAGCATATGTTTCTATAGTAACTAACACACCGTGTTCATTTTGGAACGGGAAACCTAGGGTTACCGCAAACCCTGGGTTAACTTACCCGGTTATGTGATAAAACCGACTTTGTGGTTTTTCAAACAAACTCCTCAACAGCCCCTCTGGCTGTTGAGTTTGTTTGAATACAAACGCATCATCGTTGACATTATCGTCTTCAATGTCACACAAAATTCGACAACCATAGAGACAACCATAGAATCCAAACAAAACAAGAAAAATAGACGTCTCAACTGAACACGACGTTCACATAGATGCGCGGCAGTGATTTCTTTCCTTCCTCCTCACAACGACCTCCTGCTCCTCCTAAAGTGTGTCAATTAACGTGACCCTCTTCCAAATCAAGTTAGCCATGATTATTAGGTTCTTTGTCGGGGGTGAGGGAAAAGGCGCATGGAGTTGGAACTGCAGGAAACACAGTTGGGTTTAATTAGTGCGTTTCCTGCTCTTCTTGTTGCACGTTGGAGGAGCAGACAAGCGAAGAGTCTGCTGCAGATGCTGCTATTGTGTGTGTGGAGTAGCCTACAGTGTGAGCAGTAATCACCACGCAGCCGGTGACCAATTAGCAAACACGAGGCTACGTCAACCGAAACGAGTGCCACTTGAGCACCAGCGAACAGTATGTAGACGTGGAGGTGTTACCACACCTCCAGAGGATGCGAACACTAAGGGCTACAGACAGACATATGAGGATATATTTAACATTAAGAGATTTAACGGTGAATAAGCATTAGAAGAGTGAGACAACCAGCAGTGGAAAAGTGTGTTGACGGTGTAGGTGTACATCTATTGCAAATCAATTGACTTGAAATAAAGTTTTCAGTTCTTATTCCAATGTACTAAATAATGAACTTTTTACGGAGCAGAGGGGTTATAAGTACTCCCAGTAATTGATGCACAATTAATAATGGCCAACAGTTTGTGTCCATTTTGAAATTATGTTTGAAAATCACTATAAGACATTCTTTAATTAAAACACTGATTTGTGTTTGCCATGTTCAAAGTCATAAAAATACTGTCACCAATTAAACACTGCGTGCAGATGGAGAATACAATGGCCAATCAGCTCAGACTTATTCAGCCAATTAGGCAAATAGTATTTACCAGCATCTGTAAAGAAATCCTTTAGTAATGTTTTTCCGCAGTGATGGAGCTCATTTAAAATGTGCTTTGACAGTGCGTCAAGCAACTATCTCACTTTCGGTGAGTTTCAGCACTGCCTCTCTTCCTGTTGCTGCCACCAATTATCCCAGTAGTTTATTTTTTTATGTTCACTTTGGGAATAATTCTCCAAATCAACAGTGTATAGTGCACATAGCACACCCACCTGTCCAGACACATGGACATGGAGGGAGGGGAGTGTCCCCCTGACCCCTCCTGGGGAGACGTGGCCGTAATGAGCCGTCAGAGGCATCACGCAAATTGTTGCCAGATAATCTGAGTTTTGCCCGGCCATGGCAATAAAACGACAACTCATCGGACCCATAGACGATATACCAAAAGAAGAAAGGAAAAATGTTGTTAAATGCTGAAAATGGTAATTATCTGGCAATTTAAGAGGGCTGGGAAGGCTGCCCAATTTGTTTTGTTACCGTGTCTCTGTTTATTTAATTTCCCCTGGTGACAGCATTTGAGCTGCAAAAATCTCTTAAAATATTCCCTTTTACTTTTACTGACACAATTTAGCAGATGTCTTACCCCGTGAATTAATGACATGGATGATGCGCTCAAAAACCAAAATACTTTTGCTTTACTTGGGATGGATTCACCCTTCTATAAAGGCTCTTTGGGAACCTGGAAAGGCAAACAGAAGCAGGACTGAAATATAATATAATATTAAAGACTGTGTATTATGGTATTATGGACAGTTTCCCCAACTGATCATTCTCAACTGTCTTAAGACCAAATCACTGATATGTCCTTGGGATATGCAATCGCCCTTCACTCAGCTGTGTGCTGCGAATAATAAAAATACAGTTTCTAAATGAATTCATAATTCAACCAACCAACAACCATCGTAGAATGTGTTTTTTAACAAGGTGAACTCAATATCCTGTGTGATTCCTATTAATCTAGTTTGACTGAGTTTAATTTATTACTCTATCCAGCAGTGACTATGCGCTCAGAGTTAGCCCTGGTCCCTCGGCAGGACTCAGGTGAGTGGCTCATGCCCAGTGTGAACAGGTGAGCTCTCGACAAAACCTCGCCATATTGTTTGTTTTCCCTGCTCTGTGTGATGACTCCGGGAGGGAAAGAGGGGGATTCTGATCCTGTGACCAAATATCAGTGGCAGAGTACGGAGCCAGGAGGCAGAGACCAGGTGTGATCCGCTCATCAACCACATACAGACCTCTTCCTCTCTGCCGCCTCCCCTCTCTCTTCCCTCTCACCCTCACTCTCTCTACCTCCACTCTCTTTTCCTCCTCTCTCTCCACTCTCTCTCTGTCCCCTATCTCTTCCCTCTCCTCCCCCCTCTCTCTCTACCTCCACTCCCTTTTCCTCCTCTCTCTATCCATCCACTCTCTCCTCCCTCTCTCTCCCTCCCCTATCTCTTTTCCCTCTCTCTCTATCTCCACTATCTTTTCCTCCTCTCTCTCTCCCTCCACTTCATCTCCTCTCTCTCTCTGCCCCTTCCCCTATCTCTTCCCTGTCCTCCCTCCACTCTCTCTCGATCCTCTCTCTCCCTCCCCTATCTCTTCCCTCTCTCCATCCTCCTAACCGTGTGTCACGGCTGCAGCCCAGAATGCTGCTCTTCCCATGCTCTAATCGATATCCTAACCGCCTGCAGCTGCCCGTGCCAAAGTCACGCCCTCCACCCAGTTTGTTTATCTTTTGCTCTCATTTTTTGACTCCTCCATTTCTTTCTCTAAGTCTCTACAGTGTCCCTCCTTCCTAATGATAGGAGGTGTGGCTACACATCAACTAATAGCTTTTTACCTTTCTAATTCCTTCACTGCACTAGTAGGGACCAGTCTCGATAAAGGAGGGGGACGGTAGCAATGGAAACTTTCTTGTGTTCTTATACCCTTCACAATTCTCTTATTTTGTTTTACAGGGGACCATGTGAGCTGATACTACTAAAAATAACCAAATAAAAATGACAAAGTAAAATGTGAGTAGTGGTGTATGTGTTGTTGCCAACTGATCTGAGACCAGAAATGCAATAGTTTGAAATCCCTAACATCTCTCTGCAAATGTACAGTGACATAGTGGTCTACATTCGGTAGCCTAAAGGGGACACATTATGAAAACAACACTTTTCCTGGGATTTCGGGTGTTGTTTTGGGTCTCTGGTGCTCCCACACGCATACAAACTTTGAAAAAAGTTGGTACATGATTTGAGTGCAGGTTAAGTTTGGAACATAACGCGGTTTTGGGTATTTAAACCCGCGTTCACCACAGATTTCATGTGTTCACAATGGCATTCCCTTTTGATGAGAGGCGGTATCGGAGTGCAAATTATTCATGCAAACCACCGGGAGCGATTAATAAGACCACGGCTCGACATCTTGGCATATCCGGACGACTTTTTGCTGGAGAGATATAGATTGTCGCGCAAATCTTTAATATTTTTAAATATCCTTCTCCAGCCTTACATAGCCAACTACCAATCGAGGAACTGGCCTCAGTTCACTCCAGACTATTTGCGTAGCCCTCCATTGAGTGCATTTCTGAAAGTACCCCGCCTACTGTCACCAATGAGCGAGTCAGTTTCGACGCCCCCTCCTACGTAGGAAGGGGGTACATTTGAATATTACCTCCCACTTCCCCACTCCCCTCCATCAGAGCATAGCTACGATTTATCTGGACCAGCGGACGAGAAGCTCCGGCGGGGGGACCTTGGTTGCAGCTCAGCTCCGGGAGTACAATCCCTTTTTCTGCCGGACTGCCGTCAAAGCTTCGGCGGCAGTCCGCAGGAGGAGACATGTAGGAGAAAGGGATTGTATTCCCGGAGCTGAGCTGCCGGACTGCCGCCGAGCTCCCCCAGCCGTAGCTTCGGACTGCTGCTGGCGGCAGTCCGGCCAACGTCAAAGCCGTCCGGGCGCCGCTGAGGCTCCGGCAGTGTACTCCGGGAGCTGATCTGCCGCCGAAGCTTTCCGGCAGCTCCGGCGGGTGTACCCCGGGAGCTGAACTGATACCGAAGCTGGCAGGTCCGGCAGGGGGAGCTCGGCGGCAGGCCGGCAGCACCGGTGCGGGGAGCTCGGCGGCAGTCCGGCAGCTCAGCTCCCGGAGTACAATCCCTTTCTCCTCCATGTCGCGGTTCATGGACTTCAGAGAGTCGAGGCCAAAGTTCCTTTCCCCCAATTATTCTCAACCATGGCCGAGATAACCCCCACTACGAGTCTTTCCTTTTACCAGAGACGTCAGACGCAGTCTTTTGATTAATAATATCATCCGAGGCGCACATAGCTTTTGGCTGTGATATTAGATATAATATTATATAAATACACATATATTATATAACATTATTATATTATATTTTATTATATAGCTATAGAGCTCCAGGAGTCCGCAAACAGCAACAATCACTTCTCCTCCATGCTGTGGTTCAGTCTGACAGCTCATTGGTCATTCGGCCGCAGCTTCATTGCATTAAAGCTACAGACACCAGAAACAGCGCATTCTGAAGGGACTGAAACAGATGGGAATAGCGGTAGGCGAGATTCTTTTTCCTTAAAGCTATTTCCAGCAAACAGCTTCAAAAACATGTTTTCTGGAACTCAAATACTATGTTTACTTGTTGGGAAAACACCATAATATGTCTCCTTTAAAATGTTACCACCGAAATTAGACTAATAAGCGAAATTAGGGCTTTTTCAAAGGTAAAGGTTTATCTGATTCTGTACCAAGCAAACCCAGCAGAACAGAAGGATTACCTCAGACAAGGGAAGACACTCAGAGGCATCTGCCCCTACAGGACTTCCCAGAGCTGCCTTTGCAGTATTGCTCTGTATCCAGGGGACCTTGTTCATGTGGTCTAGAGGGGACCTGGTCCATGTGGTCTAGAGGGGACCTGGTCTATGTGGTCTAGAGGGGACCTGGTCCATGTGGTCTGGAGGGGTAGACCTGGTCCATGTGGTCTGGAGGGGACCTGGTCCATGTGGTCTGGAGGGGACCTGGTCCATGTGGTCTGGAGGGGACCTTGTCCATGTGGTCTGGGGGGGACCTGGTCCATGTGGTCCAGACGGGACCTGGTCCATGTGGTCTGGAGGGGACCTGGTCTGTAGGGGACCTGGTCCATGTGGTCTGGAGGTGACCTGGTCCATGTGGTCTGGAGGGGACCTGGTCCATGTGGTCTGGAGCTGGAGGTGACCTGGTCCATGTGATCTGGAGGGGACCTGGTCCATGTGGTCTGGAGGGGACCTGGTCCATGTTGTCTTGAGGTAACCCGCCCCCCTCACTCACACACACACACACACACACACACACACACACACACACACACACACACACACACACACACACACACACACACACACACACACACACACACACACACACACACACACACACACCTGAAGACACATAATCCATTGCCTCATCACAGCCTGCTGCCCCCACCCTCCTGGTTATTTAGTGGGCTGTAAAGGCCAGTCCATTACACCTTTATGGAAAGGCAGCTCGTTCCAGAAGCTGGTGACCCGGTTAAGAGTTGTGTCTGGCTGAACAGAGGCTGGCTCAAGGGCAGCTGGATTATCCCATTATCTTTAATGGTTGGAGCTCCGCAGCAGTCATGGCCCCGGGGGATTTACTTAGCTATGTCCCCCCCCGTCCTTTCAGAGGAAGACAGTAAACAAAAGACAGCGACAAACAGGCTCCATAGATTCCATTCCCAGGCCCTTAATCCTTTTTTCATGAACACATTCCAACATTATATGATCCAAATGGAGTTTGATGCGGCAAAGTGTCAGATGGTTCATCAAATACGACCCACACAGCAATGACTCGATGGAAGTCAAAAGCCTTAGTTTATGTTTCAAGTAATTGGGTTTTGAAAGCTGATGGGGATGGGTAATTTAATGGGAAGAATTTAATTACATTTAATTTAAATTAAATACTGTTGCTAACGGGACTAGCAACGGCCCATTATTCAACTGTCTTCTTACAGGTGGTTTAAACCCCATTACACACTAATTCCTCTCCCAGTCAAAGTGACATTGAATATATTCACATCCAGTATAGCGAAGCTGCAAATGACAATGGGAACTCAAGCCACAGACCTCTTTCTCTTCTTTCATTGGTAGTACAAAAAAAAACTTCAAATGTCAAACATCTCTGTCTATTTCATGAATTCATGAATAGGAAGTCTATTATATTGAGTAAAAGTTAGTATACATGAAATATGCATGACACATGTTTTTACATTATCCTATTCTATTCTATTATCTGTTAGGCATTTGTCCTATCAAGCTTTAGATCCAACTTGGCGGTGAGTTCTGCTGGCTATCCCGGTGATCCATGGGGAGGTAAAATGCGCCCGCCACATACTCCTCTCGTCTTCCTCATCAACGCCTTGCTGTCCTTGTGGATACATACCTGCGGATCTATCATGGCACCGCAGGTCACAGTGGATTTAACCTACTCTGCAACTGACTTGCTTCAGTTAAACTCCTCGTCCCGTCGGCTGCTAACTGAAGTTTACAAACTTTGCACCAGCCTCTGCATCGCACGTCGGCCCCGGTTCCTACACCGAGGCGGTCGGCGTAAAATCCACTTCCATGCCGCATCTGATAGCACCATTCCATCTGTGCTGTCGGCACCGCTCACCCGATCGTCGATCAGACAACGTAGAAGTGGGGGCATTGATCCCCGAAAACCGACTGGCCCTGGCGGTGGAGCTAATGAGGATAACCTTCGCCATCTGGAGTTTGTACGATGTACACAATCTTCTATCGCACTGGCGGCAAAAGTGGCGCTACTCAACACCAGGTCGGTGTTCCTTTTAAATTACTTTTTCACTCAACGATGCCTGGATTTACTGTTCCTAACGGAGACTTGGTTAGGTGCGGGCGCGGTGAATCATCCGTCTTTGGAGAACTTTGTCCAACTAACTGCTCCTTCCTTAGCAAGTCTAGGTCTTCCGGGAGGGGTGGTGGTTTTGCTTTGGTTTTCAGGGATACATTCAATTACGGCTACTTTTTGTGGGGTCCTATTCCACCTTTGAAATTCAATGCGTAATGGTGGAATCTACTTCAACTCCGTTAGTGTGCGCTCTGGTCTACAGGCCCCCGAAACTACTACTACTTTCTGTCGCATTATATAACATTGCATGATCGACTGTTGGTTTTGGGTGATTTTAATATCCACGTCTGCTGCCCAGATAAACCTATGGTAAAGGAATTCTGTCATGTGTTGGATTCTCTTGGCTTTATGCAACATATTAATCAGTCCACTCATGTACTCGGGCACACCCTAGACTTAATTTTATCCCATGGCCTGTCCATTGATAATGTGAATGTCGAGGATGCTTACTTATCTGATCACAAACCTATTGTATTCAATGTTAACATTTCTGATCCTCAATGCACAGCAAAATCCCCTGATCGCTATGCACGCTACATAGGCCCTTTCACTGCCGAACAGTTTGCAGATAGCTTTCTAACTAGTGATCCCCCTCCTTGTGCAGATGAACTACTGAGTATTTTCAACTCCTCATGCTCAGCAATCTTAGATTATATTGCCCCCTTTAAGCTCAAACGCCCCAAACTCATATCACAACCATGCCCGGATGACACTACCCGCTCTCTCAGGCGAGCCTGTCGGACAGCTGAGCGAAAGTGGAAGAAAGATCACCTCAATGTCTCTTTCCAGATTTTCAAGAATTCTCTAGCAACATTCCAAACAGCAGCTAAAGCAGCTAGAGTTATACACTTTTCCAATATTATCAGTAAACATGTCCATCGTCCCAAAATCCTTTTTAGCACTCAATCATCAATCCACAAGTCGAGCCATCCACTGACATCTGCATGACATTTATGAAATGTTTTACTGACAAAATCAATCACATTAGGCAGCCTTTCACCCCCTCATCAGCAGTCACTCCCCTGCATCACTTAGGCGTTAGGCCTTCAGCTCTTTTTGACCATTTCCTACCGGTGTCACTAGAGGAACTGAGGGACATTGTTAGGGTCATGAAGCCCTCAACTTCTCCTAACGATGCTGTCCCCTCCCAAATAATAAAAGACGTCTTTGACTCCATCGGCCCAAGTATTCAGGTCATCCTCAACTCTTGCCTGACCAGGGGTTTTGTTCCAGCAAGTTTTAAGCAGGCGGTTGTCCAGCCACTGCTTAAAAAACATAACTTGGATGCAAAATGTCAAAGAAACTACCGTCCCATCTCAAAATTACCATTTATTTCAAAAATCCTGGAAAGGGTGGTTTTATCACAACTATTGAATTTCCATTTACGTTAACATTTAGGGCATTTAGCAGACGCTTTTATCCAAAGCGACTTACAATAATTACATTTGTCATAAGAATTGCAACAATATATCGCTGTCGGTACAGAAAGGATTTTCATAGAACCAAGTGCAAGTACAACAATCGCTAGGCTAACCAATTCCCGTGTTACAGCAATGATAGCAGCTACTGCAGTTGCTACACAGTTAAGTACTATGATACAATACTAGGGCTGCAGGATATATCGGCTATGTACGATATATCGATATAATTTCCAAGGGGATACAAGATTTGACAATATCGTTTATATCGATATGCGTTAAAATGGTCCGTTTCCCGCTCAAGCGTCTACAGCGCTTGCCTTGGAGACTGTGAGCGCGACCCCTCCCCCTCTCACTCTGTCTTTCCGAACGTGCCGTGTGCAAAGACGCCTCATTCCCACCCCCGCCGCCCCCTCACAACACAACAAGCATGGATGATACCCGTAAAGAAAACGAAATGCGGCGGGAGACGAAATTGTTTCAAAGAGGAGAAACAACGGCTCTATAATGTGGAAATAGTTTGGGTTTAAAAAAAACAGATGAGCAGCAGCTGAAGGTCATCTGTAGAGTGTAGCAAAACCGTTGCGACTAAAAGTGGAAGCACGACAAATCTGTTCCACCATTTACAGCAGCGGCACAAAGTGCAGTATGAGGAATGCGTAAAACTCTGTGGCTGTGCTGCTGCATCACCGGCCGCGACAGCTTCTTCTGCCCCGAAACCAGGGCCGGCGATCGGCAAATGTGTTGGGGGCGCCCTCTGGTGACGCTCTTAATTAATTAATTAAAATATACGAAACAAGCGAAATGAAACCACACATGTTCCCAAATGGAACGGAGAAGGGAGGGGGCAGGGGATTAAAGTTACGGCGCACTGAAACCCTCACCGTAGTACGCAGGACAATGCGACGAAGCCAATGCTCTTAATGGTAGCTAATGTGTGTAACCTACAGCTTTATATTGTTTTGCATAGGTGATTATTTTGTGAAGAAGGTGAAAAACATCCCTTTTTTTTTTTTACATGTTCATTGAATTCTGTTGAAAATAACGATACAAAATCACATGTTGCAGTCATATGGACCTATGTTTTAATATAAGTGCTTGCAACATCTCACATGTGGTTTTTGACTTGCATAAAAAACATCTAACCCACTCTATAGAAAATATCGAGATATATATCGTATATCGCCATTCAGCCAAAAAATATCGGGATATCATATTTTGCCCATATCGTGCAGCCCTATACAATAAAACACAACACAATACAGTGTACAATGGTGGCCAGAAGGGGGAGGGTGGCTATGAAGTGTTGAGGTGGACTCTGAACAGGTGAGTCTTGAGTCTTTTTCGGAAGATAGTGAGCGACTCTGCGGCTCTATTGCCCTTTTTAAACCATGCTGAGATTTTGGAACCCTTCCAATCAGGTTTTAGATCACGTCAAAGCACTGAAAAGGCCTTGCTGAAAGTAACAAATGACCTGCTCCTCACTCTAGACTCTGGAGAAAATGCCAGAGATCGCTTAGTAGACCTCAGTGACACTGTCGACCATAACACCCTCTTGTTGCGCCTAGAGCAGTGGGTTGGTATAAGTAGCACAGCTCTTCAATGTTTTTCCTCTTACCTCACCAATAGTTCTTTCACAGTGTCTATCGGACAGTTTTCCTCACCCTCTGCCCCTGCGGGGTCCCCCAGGGGTCCATTTTAGGCCCTGTCCTCTTCTGCCTATACACGCTCCCTCTAGGTAATATAAACAGGAAGCATAACATTGCATCTCACTTTTATGCTGATGACTCGCAATTATATCTTCCTCTCAGATCTGCGGACTCGCTCCAGACCCTCCTTGACTGCCTTGAGGAGGTAAAAGTTTGGATGGGTAGTAACTTCCTCCAAATTAATAATGACAAAACGGAAGTCATTATTTTTGGCCCTTCCAAATCTAAAGCCCCTCGCACGGCCGACTTAGGTATTCTCTCCCCCTACGTCAAACCCCACTCCAGAAACCTGGGTGTCATCTTTGATTCACATTTCTGCTTTGACAAGCAAATTGCTGCTGTAGTCAAGAGCCGTTTTTACCAGCTCAGAGTCATTGCCAAGATAAAACCCCATTTATCATTTCACAATCTGGAAATAGTAATACACGCCTGCAACTCCCTTTATCTAGGACTCCCTCAATCACTCCTCTCTCGCCTTCAGTTGGTCCAGAACTCTGCAGCAAGAATGCTGACTGGATCCAGAAAGCGGGTTCCCCATCCAGCACAGAATTCAGTTTAAAACCGTACTTATGGTTTTTAAAGCCCTAAATGGCCTGGCCCTGCCCTACATCACAGAGCTCATCCACCACCACTCAGCACCCAGGTCCCTTAGATCAGGTAGCTTGGGTCTCCTGCACGTTCCACGCACTAAGTTGAAACAAAGGGGGGACAGGGTTTTTGCTGTGGCTGCCCCCCTTTCTTTGGAACGAGCTGCCGCCTGCAGTCAGAAACGCTCCTTCCATCACCATTTTTAAATCTAGGCTCAGAACACACCTTTTCTCCCTGGCCTTTCCTCCCCTTTTGTGATATGTTGTTTATTTTATGTTTTCATCTATGTCTATGTATGTGGTATGTGTTCTTTTATATGCCTCTTTGCACCATGTACGGCATTTTGGCCAGTGAAAAAAGTTTTTAAATGTGCCTTATAAATCAATTTTACTTACTTACTTACTTTTACTATATTGCATGATTCTTTTTTTGACTTGAATTATGGATCTGATCAGAGGTCAGCTTTCAAAGAATTCATGAGAATTTCATATTTTTCATTAATTGTTGTATGTTCAAGGACACGCATGAATGCAGTCATGGACACACATAAATGCAGTCAGGCACACTCACGCAATTATATAGTACCTTTCTAACCAGTGGTCACTAAAAAGCGCTTTACACTTATAGTCTAAAATTCCCCCATTCATACACACATTGACAGACCCACGGTCATGTGAATACGTTTGCTACCATGCAAGCAACAGCCAGCTGAGCAGTCAGGGTGAGGTGTCTTGACCAGGAACACCTCGACACTCTAGCTAGGAGGAGCCAGTATAAATATCAATATATAGACTGTATATATAGATAACGCATCCATAAAATGATACGTTATGGATGCGTTACATATATATATTTAATTATATACGGAAAACGAGTAGCACAAAGTCTCTGCATTAGACGGCCCTTGGATAACAATTTCAACAGCCGAGGCAAAGCATTGAAGATGGCTTAGCCAGGCATTGTTTTTTTTCCTCCGTGTTGTGAAGTAAGTTCTTCTCAAGACGGATACATCGTTAACACTCTTCTGCCATTAAACAACTTCTATAAAAGCTTTATGCCTGGGGAAGCTCCATCACAATCAGCCTGGCATTCAGACGCTGTGCATTAGCCAAATGGCACCGCCTGAGAAATGAATAGCTTCCCATCCACACTTTATTAGCCACTAATCCTCCGCCTCTTCAGCCTAGTCGCTACAAGAGCTCTGGTAGCTTAGGACATGACCTAAGGAGAAGAAATAGAGGGAGAGAGAGAGAGAGGGAGACTGAGAGGGGGAGAGTGAGAGAGAGAGGGAGAGAGAGAGATTGAGACTGAAAGGGGGAGAGTGAGAGAGAGAGAGAGGGGGAGAAGGTGAGAGGGAGAGAGAGAGATTGAGACTGAGAGGGGGAGAGAGGGAGAGAAGGTGAGAGGGAGAGAGGGATCGAGGTTTAGAGGGAGAGAAGCTGAGAGGCCAAATAAAAAGTCATTTTAGTGATGGCTTTTTAGTCGTGAGAATAAATAAATAAAGCATGGCCCACAATATATTACATTTCACATATGTGATATTAGTTAGGATGGCGGCTACGGAAATATTAAGATTAAACGAGGAAAAAAGCTTTGCCAAGGCAATTAGTCCAAATTATTCTCAATGTAGAAGTGTGGATGGTTTCCTTTTACAGGCATTATTATGTTTGAAACATTCTCTGTGTTTGTGTTCATTCATGTAGCAACTCAAAATAATCCTGCTCCTTAAAAGCTGCTGCCTTAGCCAAAGAGTAATAATCAAGGACTCAGATAAACAGATAAAACATTGACTCTGTGTGACTCTCTGACGCTCTTGTTGCTGTCTCAGTGCATTAGCAATGGCCTTTGGTAATCAAAAGAGAAATGATGCCACCCGTCAGAACTCATTTATTTACGCAAACCAGCACTCTCAAGTCAAACCTTTTCCAACACAGGGGAGACGGTCGGCAACAGACTCTGTTCTGTGGTAAGATGTTTTCAGTCGATCAAACAAAAGGTTTCCACAAAAAAAAAGAACATTTCCTCCAACTTCAATAATTTTGCAGCATTACAGAGAACTAATTTAGATCAGGCCACAGAGATGCCTGAGCACCCGCCTTACAGACCATCAAAGACAAACCATTAATACTCAGCTCCTAGATCCCTGGTTTTCATTGCGGCTATATTTCTTCAACAATTCTTCTACAGTAATGCAGGGAGCACTGGGAGAAAAGCAATTCCAAACCTTCCAAGGACACTGCTGTGCCCCAGTTTGAAATGAATGCCCTCAAAATAACAGATTAATTAAGCAACTATCTGTCAGGCTTTCATGTTTGGTAAACGAATCACCAGGAGTGTGATAGCAGGTTCAAAACTCAAAGTCCAAAAGTCTCTTGAATTAGCTCATATTTAAAAGCATTTCATGTTGGTTTTTTTATGGCCCTTGAATGAACCCCCAGGATCCTCTGTATCTTGGCAAGACATATTTAATTATTAATACTATTATTAAGTTGTCTTAGTCGATCGTCGGGAGAATTAACGATCAATTAGTCGATTAATCGTTAATATTTTACCTTAAAATTAAAAAACATATATATTTTCAAAATGAAATAAATACAAATGCAGCGTGTTTTCCTCATTGGGATCTTTATTATTAGATGAACAACTCAGTTAAACCAGATCCGTTCAATAGTTATGCGCTACTCTGCTCTAAGCAACGGAGCATGCAGCTCGAAGCCGGTGCTCATAAACATAACTAAAAATAAACACAACCCTAGTTTCTTCCCAAAATAATAATAATAATAATATCAAAAAAACAATCATGTTATAACTTAACCAACCAGTCTACAGATTTTTGTTCAGAAAGATGAGCATGTTGATATGCTCTGGGGTCAGACGCGACCGCAGCCTGGTGACCGTCAGTCCAGCCGCCGAAAACACCCACTCTGAGGGGACCGACGTTGCCGTGATGCACAAATACCTCCGTGCTAACTTGGCAAGGCGGGGGAACAACTTTCCACAATCCAGGGGCTCAGAAAGTTCTTTATTTCTGCTTCGATGCTAACCTCGCCTTGAATGGTAGGCCTATAGTGCTCCCCAAGAAGTCATTTTTTAAATCATAATGGTCCCACACCAGACTTCGCCGTGGCCTCGTCCGCTTCATGATTACATCGCCCTGTTCCAATATCCATACTATCCGTACTTACTAGTCTAAGTTTGAGTACGTAGGGCGTTCGGTCAAATCGCGAAGTGTGTGGTGATGTACACGTTTCGTACTCAACGGCAGCCATCTTATGCTGCTATCCATTTGGATTTACGAAGTGGTAAAGTCGCAAATCTCCCAGCTTTCTTGCGGCATTTCACTGAGGCACGCCCCCTTTAGGTCGTAGTATCTCGTTGCTTTCAAAGTAGAGCGAGCAGAGCTGGGGCCTCATGTACTAAGACTTGCGTGGATTTCATACTGAAACTTGGCGTACGCCAAAACCCAGAAACTGTCTTACGCACAAATAAATTCAGATGTATCAAAGTGTGAGAACGCATGGATCCAAGCACGTTTCTTTTGTACATCTCAATCAACGTGGAATTTAGCGCATATGCCGAGGTGCCAAACTCCTCCCTGTCCACGCCCTCATTTAAATATGCAATTTCATTTAAATAGGCCTCTGGACCTGAGATTCACCTCTTAATCCGATCACCTGGCACCATGAACAGAGGCAAAAAACGAAACTTCACGGAGTCCGAGCTCGAGATTTTGCTCCACGAGGTATATGCGCAATTATATCCTATTTGGAACCCTGTCAACAGGGATAAATGCAAAACAAAAGAGAAGTGAGTGGGAGCGTGTTTGCGAGGCCGTCAATGCAGTGGGGTCTCAGCAGCGCACACACTCTGAAATTAAAAAAAAGTGGTCAGACCTCAAGGTGGAGGTGAAGCGGAGGGTTTCTGCCCACCGCCGAAGCGTGACCGCAACAGGAGGGGGGACGGGAGAACTCTCCCCCTTCGATTTGAGAGTGGCCGCTTTGATCGGTGACACCAGTGGCGTAGCCAGAAACTAGTGGTGTTCCTGTTTTTTTTTTCAAATTTATTAACTCCAAAATAATACATTAACCATGTATTTTAACAGAGAACAAATGCAACCGCTGCAAAACATAAAGGGACGCAGTGCCCAGAGATGAAGAACAAATAGAACGTGTGCGCATAGGCCTACTCATGGAGCCATACTATTACGCATGGTTAACAAACCCATTTAATCAGTATCTGAACAACACCGCTGCTGGGTTAAGAATGTAACGCATTTGCTGCTATATTTGCGCTGCAACTGAATTCACAGGGCAAGGCGGCGTGGCTCGGCTTTGAATGCATTAATTATCTCATATTAATGCATTAATGCATATGAGGCCGGTCTGGACTCATATTAATCTCATATGATGATTCCGTCCCACACAGCTGGCATGGCTCGGCTCAGGGTGGACTGGCACACTCCTGACCGATCGGCCAGCTCCCGCTGGAAGGCCCCTGTTGCCAGGAACCCCAGCGTGGTCAGCACCTGTGTGGGCACGGACAACCCCTGGCTCCTGGCTGGGCCGGCCGCAGCTCTGCGCACAGCTCCAGTAATACTGGCCTGGGGAAACGAAATCGGCTTATGAGCCAATCATCATCATTTGCGAGTAAGTCCTCGCGTTCCCTAAATATACGTTCCCTTCGGATTTGACCATTTGCGATGTCCTCTAACAACGCTAACGCAGCCATTTTTAAAACAATTTTCTTCATCCATTGCGCATGCTTTTATAGCCACCCATATAATTGCAAGGTGTATTAATTGTTCATTAGTGTGTCTCTGATGTGCAAATCACTCTGAGTCATTGTTTTCACCTTTTTTCCCAGTTTCCCAGCGTCACCTCTAAGTGTCGCCAAAGGAACAATAGCTGTAGAAACGTGCGTACGACAGCTCTGGAGCTGGCGTGGGGACCGCACATTTTTACGTCATTTCACGTTTTGTACATCTGAACGTGAGCGTGGAAAAGGACGTACGCCACGTTTTTGTGCGTACGCAACCTTAGTACATGAGGCCCCAGGACAACTCGCAAAGAAGATGGCTACGCCCATAGTTAATGGGGGATGACATGTATTTTCTTTCTATTTGTACCACGTTGGTGGTTTTAATGTCGTTTTTAAAACGTCTTACACACTTGATTTCATTGCTGCTTTAATCCGGTCACCAATATATGCATTGCACGGTCTTGCTTTGCGTGCAATTCAATGTAAAGTTTTGTTTTGAAGCTGGTTTGCTAAAGAGGCTATGTTGCTAATGATGACTAGCCTGCTATAGGGCTGCACGATATGGGCAAAATATGATATCCCGATATTATTTGGCTGAATGGCGATATACGATATATATCTCGATATTTTCTATAGAGTGGGTTAGATGTTTTTTTTGTAAGTCAAAAGCCACATGCGAGATGTTGCAAGCACTTTTATTAAAACGTAGGTCAGTATGACTGCAACATGTGATTTTGTATCGTTATTTTCAACAGTATTGAATGAACGACCCGGGTTTTCTTGGTGCGCCGTATGGATGGTCGCACTGACAATGGCTTCGCATGCACTACGCAGCTTTATGTTTATAATTGTTTTTATTGTTAGTTTTTTTGTACGTACTGCACTGTCGCTCATTCAGTATGATCGACTGGCACTTTTGGAAATTCGTTCGTCACTTAAAACTGAGTTTTTCTCAACTTACCGGAGTGCTTGCTGTGACTCCCTTGTCTTACCGCCGGTATGCCTACCAATACGCCGACGGAAGAGAAAGAAGAGAGGCAAGCGAGCCGGCATCCTGTGCAGATCTCGGACGAGATACTGCAACCCACCGCTTCCAAGCATTCTACTAGCGAATGTGCAATCTTTGGACAATAAACTGGACGAGCTACACGCACGGATTGACTTCCAGCGGGACATTGCAAACTGTTGTGTACTGGCGTTTACCGAGACCTGGCTGGATCCTATGGTGCCTGACTCTGCCGTCACTCCGACCGGCTTCTCCATCTACCGGCAGGACAGGACTTCCGAGTCAGGTAAAAGAAGGGGAGGAGGGGTATGCTTGATGGTTAACTCTCGCTGGGGCTCGGATGTTGCTGCACTTTCAGCACACTGCTCACCAGACCTGGAGCTCTTATCGATTAAAGTTCGCCCCTTCTACCTCCCACGGGAATTCAGCTCTGTTATTGTCACAGCAGTGTACATTCCACCGCAGGCGGACAAAACGTGCGCGTTAGAGGAACTTTACGGAGTAATTAATGGACTTGAGGATGCTCACCCTGAGGCGGTTTCTATTGTTGTTGGAGACTTCAATAGGACCAATATGAAGAAAGTTTTACCGAAGTACTATCAACACATAAACTTTCCTACCCGGGGTGATCAGATTCTTGACCATTGCTACACACAGATTCGAAAGTGTTACAAACCCCTCCCCCGCCCCGCTTTCGGAAAATCGGATCACACCTCCATTATGCTTATCCCTACCTACAGACAGCGCCTAAAACAGGAAAAACCGGTTTATAGGGCAGTTCAACGCTGGAGTGCTGAAGCTATTAGCACTCTGCAGGACTGCTTTGACACAACAGACTGGCAGATGTTCTTTGTTGCAGCTGATGGGGACATCAATGAATACACAGACTCTGTCTCCTCATACATCTCCAAATGCATTGATGATGTCGTACCTAGGGTCAGTGTTAAGACCTTCCCAAACCAAAAGCCCTGGGTAAATGGTAATGTCCGTGCTAAGCTCAAAGCACGGTCCTCTGCCTTTAACTCTGGTGACCAGGAGGCTTTGGGGAAGTCCAGATGTGACCTGCGGACGGCCATCAGAGATGCAAAGAGAGAATACAGGGACAAGCTGGAGTCCACCTACCTAAGCTCTGACCCCCGACGCCTGTGGGGTGGCCTGCGACACATCACTGGCTATAAAGGGAGAAATAGCAGTGATGATCAGCCTGCCGCCTCTCTCCCTGACGACCTCAATACCTTTTACGGAAGGTTTGAGGCAACCAACCCCCTTCCTTCAGCAAGACTGGCCGAGGACCAGGACGACTACACTCTGTCCCTGACCGTGGCTGACGTGAGGCGAGAGCTCCAAAGGGTGAACCCCCGGAAGTCATCGGGGCCCGATGGAGTCCCAGGCCGCGTCCTCAGGGGGTGCGCTGACCAGCTTGCGGAGGTATTCACCTCCATATTCAACTTATCACTGCATCTGTCTGAAGTCCCCGCCTGCTTCAAGCAGGCCACCATCATCCCCATACCAAAGAAAACATCAGTAACCTGCTTGAATGACTACCGCCCTGTAGCACTGACCTCCACAATTATGAAGTGCTTCGAGCGGCTGGTCAGAACCCACATCTGCTCTACCCTTCCCAACACCCTGGACCCCTTTCAGTTTGCATACCGTCCAAACCGATCAACAGACGATGCCATTGCCCTAGCTACACACGCCACCCTCTCCCACCTGGAAAAGAGCAACACATATGTGAGGATGCTGTTTGTGGACTACAGCTCAGCATTCAACACTATTGTGCCTGCCAAGCTCGTCCCGAAGCTCAGGGGCCTGGGTCTTAAAACACCCCTGTGCAACTGGATCCTGGACTTCCTGACGAGCAGACCCCAGGTGGTGAGAATGGGCAACCACACCTCCTCCTCACTGACCCTGAGTACCGGGGCCCCCCAGGGCTGCGTACTCAGTCCCCTCCTGTACTCCCTGTACACGCATGACTGTGTGGCAACACACAGTTCCAACATCATCCTGAAGTTTGCAGACGACACTACCATCCTGGGTCTCATCTCTAACAACGATGAGACCGCCTATAGAGATGAGGTAAGGGTCTTGGCAGAATGGTGCCAAGACAACAACCTGTCTCTCAACGTCTGCAAAACCAAGGAAATGATCGTGGATTTCAGGAAGCTGCAGAGGGGGGGTCAGGACCCCATACACATCGAGGGAGCTGAAGTGGAGAGAGTCTCCAACTTCAAATTCCTCGGTGTGTACATCAAGGATGACCTAACCTGGTCCATGCAGGCAGGCTCAGCAGTCAAAACTGCACAGAAGCGGCTATACTTCTTGAGGAGACTCAAGAAGTTTGGCATGTCTTCAAAAACTTTAACAAACTTTTACAGATGCACCATTGAGAGCATCCTCTCAGGCTGCATCACTGCCTGGTATGGTAGCTGCTCCGCTGCCGACCGCAAGGCCCTGCAGAGGGTGGTGAAGACAGCGGAGCGTATCACCGGCAGCCATCTCCCCTCCGTGCAAGGCATCTACAACAGTAGATGCCTGAGGAAAGCAAAAAAGATTCTAAAGGACAACAGCCACCCAGGCTATGGACTGTTCTCATTGCTGCCGTCTGGTAGACGCTACCGGAGCATCCGAACACGGACTACCAGACTCACAAATAGCTTTTTCCCCCTGGCTGTAAGGCTTCTGAATCAGAAACACTGAACCTCTGAACAGTTGCCACCTCCACCTACTCCCTGCTCCCCCACTCATACAATTCACTTCATAGATATATTTGCACAATTTTAAAAACTTTTAACTTATCCTTAGCATTTCTTTTTAACTTATTCTCTACTCACACTTAAACTGCTGCTAGCCCTTCTACTGTACTCTAATTGTTGAATGTTAATGTTACATTTTATATGTTTTATTGTCATAGTGTTATAGAGTTTTATGTTATATGTATGACGTATACTGCGTAGATGAATGATGCTTGCCAAGTCGTAAGAATTTTGCTGTGCTGAAGCAATTTGGTACATGCAACAATAAACACACTTTGACTTTGACTTTGACTTTGACTTTGAACATGTTAAAAAAAAAGGGACGTTTTTCACCTTCACAAAATAATCACCTATGCAAAACATAGGTGATATCTTTTATAGTCATTTATAATGACTATATGCTCTGTAAGGTGACCTTGGGTGTCTTGAAAGGCGCCTCTAAATTAAATGTATTATTATTATTATTATTAATAATATAAAGCTGTAGGTTACACACATTAGCTACCATTAAGAGCATTGGCTTCGTCGCATTGTCCTGCTTACTATGGTGAGGGTTTCAGTGCGCCGTAACTTTAATCCCCCGCCCCCTCCCTTCTCCGTTCCATTTGGGCAGTGGCGGTTTTAGGCACGGGCGAACCAGGCAGCCGCCCGGGGCGGCATATTTGTGGGGGGCGCCAAGTCACATGGGGGGCGCCACGAGCAGTAAAAAAGAAATCGCGCTGCGTAGCGGTTATCAATGAAGTACTACATAACATTGTGTTGGGAATAGGTATTTTGGCGCCCCCTCTGGCTGCAGGCGCACACCTGCTCGTTGAGAAGGTGCCGTGCGCAGACGGAATGAAACCCCCACTGAAGCCCGTAGGTTCACGATACGTACCCCCCCCCCCCCCCCCCCCCCCCTTATTTATGGATCTATGTAAAATGTGAAACTCTGTGGTTCAAAAGTCTCATATCAGATGTTAATAGTATGTTATAATAATCCATCCATTATCCAGTATCACAACAAGGCATGGTGGCCATGACATACTGCACAGATATATAGTAGTCAATCGGGTACAAGCAATGATAGAGATAGTTTGATAGGGGTTAAAAGGATAGATTAGAGGAAAATTAACTGTTATTTTGCATCCTGCCTGGTGACAATGCACAGGGCAGGATGCAGGTGTTAATGGGTTTTAATGAGTCACATTGACAGGGTCATGGGACATTCCCTGTGTGCCTTATATCAGATTTTAGTCCCACAAAACTAGAGTAGACCTCCTCATGACGATTCATTCCATAAGGATTTACTTTGACTCTTGGCCCCAAAGCATGGGAGACAGGTTAAAGCCCGCTACATGAGTCACCTCAGCAGGTCTTAGCTGTGTGGTCTGACAAAGCATGACGGTACTGCTGCACTCTGCTGGCGTTGACAAACCTGTCCAGCCTCTTCATGCCCTAGTCAGTCCATCGTTACTAATCAGTTCATAGTGGGATCTGCTTCTTGGTTGTCACTGGAGATCATGCTTCTCCTGTTAGCCATGAGTCTCAATGATCAACAGAATGCACAGCTTGCTACTGGCTAACATTTGATACAATATAATTACTGCACCACATTTGGTCATCTAGTTTAGTTTAGTTTAGTTTAGTTTTATTTATTTTTCACATACACAATTGTACAGGGCAATGCGTAGTGAAATTCTTATGTACCAGTCCGGCTGTAATTCAACTATATAAAGTGCAAGATTATAATAATGATTGGGTGGTCACTGGGTGGTGGGCTAAGTGACATTGTCAGTCTGGTTTAACAGTCTGATAGCCTGGGGAAAGAAACATCCTCTCTGTGTTGGCCCTCAGCAAAAGGTAGCGTCTCCCTGAAGGAAGCAGGGTAAACAGACTGTTGTTGGGGTGGCTGACATCACTAGTGATCTTTTTGGCTCTTTTTCCACATCGTTTGATGTGAATGTCCTGCAGGTTAGGGAGGCGGACCCTGATGGTTCTCTCAGCTGAGTGGACCACCCTCCTTAGAGCCAAACGATCCTGCTTGGTGGCGTTCCCAATCCAGGTGGTGATACTCCCGCTCAGGATGCTCTTCATGGAGCACACTGAGTGAAAGTTTAAAGTCTCTTAGTCGTCAGAGATAGTAGAGACGCTGACGGGCTTTCTTCACAACAGTGTTGGTGTGACAGGTCCTGTCATAAACACTGAGGTATTTAAAGCTGTCCAATCCTCTCCACTAGGCTGGTTGGATGCTCCTCTGCTGTTTCCTGCTGAAGTCCACTATAAGCTCCTTGGTCTTGTCGACGTTCAGCTTGAGGTTATTCTCCTTGCAGCAGTCCACTAGATGTTTGATCTCAGAGCGGTAGGCAGTCTCATCATTGTTGGAGATCAGGCCCACCACCGATGTGTCATCAGCGAACTTGACCATGATGTTGGAGTCTAAGGTGGCAACGCAGTCGTAGGTGTAAAGGGAATACAGCAGAGGGCTCAGCACGTACTCCTGGAGGGCACCGGTGTTGAGGGGGAGGGGGGGTGACATGTGATTGCCCACTCTAACCCCCTGCGATCTATCGGTCAGGAAATTAAGGACCCACCTGCAAAGGGAGGAATGCAGGCCGAGATCTCTCATTTTGGTGACCAGCTTGGAGGGGGCTATCGTATTAAATGCTGAGTTATAATCAATAAACAGCAGTCTGACGTAGGCCCCTTTCCTGGTGTCCAAATGGGAGAGGGTAGTGTGGAGAATGTGGGCTATGGCGTCATCTGTAGATCTATTGGGGCGGTAGGCAAATTGTAAGGGGTGCAGCGTGACAGGTAAGGAGGAGGTGATGAAGGTTTTGATTAGTCTCTCAAAACACTTCATCACCACAGAGGTCAGGGCTATGGGGCGATAATCATTTAAACAGCTGGGCTGGGGTTTCATCTGTATAGAGGTTTATCATTTTGGTAATAACCAGACAACTTGTTATATGAAAGACCATAATGAATGATCTATAATGTATTTACAAATGAAGCTACGTAGCAAACGTATGCTTGGCAATATGTATATTTCAATAGAGGAAAGTAATTGTGTTAAGTTGAATAGGCTTGGGAGGTTTTCATTGGGGTTTTATGCCATCAGTCCTATGAACTGTGAAATGAAAAACATCCTCCATCATTTACCTCCACTTTCATTGGATCAGAAGACTGAATATCTATGAGTAATCATGTCAAAAATGCAAATCCACATTGAATCAAAATGAGAGAGCAATAGTTGGCAATCTGTCGAAAGAAACTACCAAACATTTTTAATCTTTGTTGTTATTTGACATTTATTGTCATTAAAACCCCTAAGCAGAGTTAAAAAAGCTAAAATATGTGTATAAAAAAAGCACTGAACACTGGTCCAATTAATTCAACCTGGCCGTCTCCGAGTGAGACTGTGGCCCCGTTCACACGAAGCCGATTTCATGGCGAAACCGCAAAGGTCTTGTACGGTTCGGCCTTCCGTACACACGAAGCCGGCGAATCTGCTGACCGAAACCGCAAACTTCTGAAACCACCCTCGGAGGTGGTTTCAAATCTACCCGGTTTCGTTTTGGATTCGTGTGTACGCCTGAAACCGACTGAAACCGCAAACCATGACGTCATCGCCCCACCCCTCGACCTCCTCGCCAATGGCTCTTAAGCCCGCGGAGTCTCAGAAATCACATGCGAGCATGCGCATAAGGGCAGCCTTTATGCACATGCCTCTTCTTCTTATTTCATTTCTTCTGGATTTCTGTACCAGAAGCAGCGCCCCTTATGGGCCTGGAATGTGTACTACAGCGTTTCTACAGATCTACCCAGTTTCGCTTGGCTTCGTCTTTACGGAGATACTTCGAAACCGGATAGATCGAAACCGTAACGGTTTCGCCCGTTTCGGCTTCGTGTGAACGGGGCCTGAGAAATCGTCAGGGCAGACGTGTTATGCAAATTGTGTCCAGCGTGCGTATGAGCGGCATATCGCCTTCCTCAAATGAGGATGGGCAGGGGCCGGGGATGGGGCCAAATGAAACAGGAAGGAGAGGCTGCTGGAGCCAGTCAGCCTTGAGGTTAGGGTTAGTATTTAATTTAACATGATGAGGAGTTGACTTTGAGAAGTCTGCATTTGACTCCATAAATTTCACCACTGCGATGCCTTTAAAACATTTCTCGGGGATCGCTATGTGCATCATCAAATCGAGCAAACACAGCTACTGTAGGAACAATATTACCAATACAAATAGTAATAATCGGTTTTACAGTCTTACCATTTCCATTTCTAAATCACCGCAGCACGGCGGCCAATGGTCATGATAGTGGTTAAGAACCACTATCATGACCAGGATCATACATCTTGTTTGATCATATCTACAAACGTACATATACATGAAAGAATCTAACAAGTTAAGGATAAGGTGAGAGTGGAGCTAGCCGGCCACTCATGAATGATAATCTGTGACCAGCGATACGTAATCACCTCATCCCAGGGCAGTCTCGATCCAACCTGCGCAACTTGGCCGTTAATTGGGCTGCCGCCTGTGTGTGCAGATCAGCCTGTGTGTAGAGTGTGTAACAGGAGCAGATTAGCCTGTGTGTAGAGTGTGTAACAGGAGCAGATTAGCCTGTGTGTAGAGTGTGTAACAGGAGCAGATCAGCCTGTGTGTAGAGTGTGTAACAGGAGCAGAGCAGCCAGTGTGTAGAGTGTGTAACAGGAGCAGAGCAGCTTGGGTGTAGAGTGTGTAACAGTGACAGAGCAGCCTGTGTGTAGAGTATATATGTAGCCAATATAACCTTTGTTATACTGTTATACGCTCACTCAAGAACAATACTTAATGAACGACCTGTTCTGTTTTGTCCCTCCTACACGGCATGCTAGCCGTGTTGATCAGTTGAACTTGAATGATTGCTGAATTATGTTTTTCTATAATTCATTGTGCAGTGAGCAGGATCATTGCTTGCGTGTGAAGATATAAAAGGAAATGAGAGTGTCTTTCCTCACCCACGCTTTCTGTTTCCGGGCCCCTTGTACTGAACAGTTCCTTCAGTCTGCTCAAACTACAAGCCACCATCTCATGTGGAGGACGAAATAGCGTTTTATTATATATTTTATCTCTGTATTACAAATATGTATTATAAACCGAGATATATTTAATTTCCCCTTGGAGGGGTTATGAGGAAATACTGATATGTAGTGAATCGTGTTAGGTACAATAACATTTTAGCAGAGTAAGGGAGGAGGAGGGGTGGTTGGGGGTAAGGAGGGAGGCTATGCAGTGTCCAGGTCAGTCTTATTTTTTGCGGAAGCTGGTGAGCGGCTCTGCGGTCCTGACATCGGCAGCCCATTCCACAGCGGTGCAAAAACAGAGAAGAGTTGGGACTTTGTTGTGCAACCTTTACTTGCGTTCAGCAGGATGGGGCCACCGCTGTGATGTTCGTGGTGCAGCATAGCTGATTGTCCAGTACCACAGCGAGGTTCCTCATAGTTGCATAGATGATTAAACTCTTCTTTATATGGCTTACACACATATGAGATCAAATATCCATGCTGTCTAAATTATAAACACATACATACTTTTGAGAAATAATCAAAATTAATTTTAATAGTTTAAAATGTCAGAAGTGTCGGGAATATCAGTGTTTATGTAAACAGAAGCCGCAGGGTAAGCAGGGTATAGAGGATGATAAAACAGAAATGTCACACTCACTTTCTACTAGAGCAAAACCTCATAAAATGTGTATTTTGTGTGTGTTCACAAATATCTTTGTTGTGTTAAAGATATATGCTTGTCAAATTAATGAAATTGGTATAATTAAGGACATCTGCTGGCCCACACATTTTTTTGCTGGATCCAAGGTGGATCTATGTTATCGATACTCTGAAACTTTGTGGTTCATAAAAGGTAATTATAACCGTATAAAACATATAAACATGACACATAATAATATGTTCTGGATGCCATATATTAACATGACATATATAGTAATATGTTCTAGATTCTACATATAAACATGACACATATAGTTATAGTTTCTGGATGCTACATATATAGTATTAGTGCTACACGTGAACCTCCTAATATCTAATAATAGTAATACTTTTTATTTATAACGCACTTTACATCAACTTAATGGCCTCAAAGTGCTACAATGCACATTAAAAGAAATACAACATAAAAGACTAACTAGATTAAAAAAAGAAAAATAACAGAGAAAAAAAGAATAATTTAAAATATCAGTTTAGCCAAAGGCTTTTCTAAAAAGATGGTTTTTTAGGCCTTTTTTAAAATAATCCACAGTCTGTGGGGCCCTTAGATGGTCAGGGATAGCATTCCACAGACTTGGTGCAGCTGAGCCGAAGGCGCGGTCGCCCATAATTCGGAGCCTTGTCCTCGGAAGCTGGAGGAAGTTGGCCTGTCCAGAGTGGAGATGGCGTGAGGAGGAATGGGGAGTGATGAGTTCTTTGAGGTATAGGGGGGCAGTGCCATGGAGGCACTGGTGGGACAGAAGGGAGATCTTGAATTTGATGCTATACTGGACAGGAAGCCAGTGGAGGGATTTGAGGATGGGTGTGATGTGGTGGTACTTCCACACCCCCATCAGGATCCTGGCAGCACAATTCTGGATGTACTGCAGCCGCTGGATGTTCTTGCTGGGAATCCTGACAAGGAATCCAGCCTGGAGGAGACATTGGCGTGGACAAGTTTTTCTGAATCGGGGAGAGTGAGTATAGGGCGGAGTTTTGCAATGTTCCTGAGGTGGAAGAAGGAGGTTTTGCAAAGATGTTGCATGTGGGCCTCAAAGGTCAGGTGAGTGTCCATTCTGACACCGAGGTTCTGACTAAGGATGAGAGGTGGATGTCGTTGCCGGAGAAGCTGATGTTGGTGATAGTGGATGACCGGGTCTGATGTGGAGTGCCAACAAGAATTGCTTCTGTTTTTCAGCCATTGAGCTGCAGGAAGTTAGCCGCCATCCACACCTTTATCTCCTCCAGGCAGGTGGAAATTGTGGATAGGGCTGCAGAGGGGTTTGTTTTTATGTAGAGTTGGGTGTCATCAGCGTAGCAGTGGAAAGATATTCGATGCCGGCTGATTACACGACCAAGGGGGAGCATGTATAGCGTGAAGAGGGTGGGGCCAAGGACTGATCCTTGGCTTTAATATGGCGCAATTTGATTGGTTTGCTATCTCGGGATAATGGGCAATATCCCATGATTGAGATCTCAAACTCAGGATATAGAGCTGGTAAGTACACCCCTTCCGGTAGACCCCTCATGGAACCTCTGGGCGAGGAAAATTTGAATGGAAGTCAATGGAAAGAAATGTATTATTTTCTGATCCCAGTCTTTATATGGATTACACATATGTTGTTTGTGGATTTAAATGATCATTTTTCATGGCAGGAGTTTGACCGTTTATTGTGCAGAAGTTCAGTTAAAGGCTGTAGCGAAAACACAATGAGAAAGACTACGGGCCCTATCTTGCATCCGGCGCAATTTACTTAATCACTGGCGCATGTGTCGTTGCTAGTTTGCAACTGGCGCAGAGCGTGCTTTTCCCTCATGCGCCACGCGTCGGTAAATTAGGGAATGATCTTGCGTCCCAAGTGCCCCGGCTCGGCGAAAGGAGGAGGTGTGTTCTGGTGCAAACGTTCCCTGTTGCTATTTTGACGGTTCATAAACCACGCGCGCCACAAACCAGAAAATACCTGGTTTAAAGTCAGTGGCGCATTGTTCAGATGCTATTTTAAGGGTTTGTTGCGTGTGCACCTCGCGCATACACTTTGCTTCTCTCATCTACATAGCCACACATTCTTGGTAAATTATTTAAGAAAGAACAGCTGATACAGCAGTAATAAGTTGTACTTTTAAATCAATTCATCTGCAAACACTGTGCAGCAAGCACATATTTTCTATACATGCCCATAACTTTTAGGATTGATGAGTATTTGATCGTGAGAAGACATTGTTTTACCGCAAGCGAGTGTTAAAAAGAATGAATGAATGCGGGCGCGCGTGTGTGTGTATGTGTAACACACACACACGCGTGTCTGTATGTGTAACACACACATGCGCCTGCGGGCGCGCGTGTGTGCGTCCATCTGTTTAAACACATGCAAAATAAACACGTAACGCATAATACAGTCCATGGCAATGTATATTGACGGGGGGACACATGCATATTAGGAACACAAGTCGATAATGCACGATAATGCATACAATATTGATAAGAAACAATGTTTATAATGTATTGCGTATATCATTAAATAGAACCACCGTTACCGCATATCATATGTTATATCTTATACAATGGGGGACCTAAATCCAGCGATCTGATTGGTTCCCAACTGTTGTATAATTAGCGTATACACAACTGCTATGACGCCCGATCATTTTGTGAAAGTATCACTCCGCGCCTTGAAGAGGAAACCGTTACAAAGTATCGTAAGAAACTATCACACGGAGATTTAACTTGACCATGGAGGTTGTATAAAAGCAATAGCACAGTTCACAGTTCACTGAAGCCTAAAATCGGCGTAAATAAATAAATTGCCGGCGAACCGCTCTATCGGAGCCTTCTCTCGGAGGGACGCTAAAGTGTGTTGCATAGCGACCGTCGATGCATAGCGGCAGCCAGGAGGGACTACTTTTTTGTATTCTTTAATAAAAACGGCTATTTTGACTTTCTTGGTTATTTTAAATGTAGTGTGTCTATGACTTTCGTTTCGCCATAACAGTAACCATTGTATAAAAGCAATAGATCACTTCAGTCAGTGGCATGTGCTCATTATACCACTGTGAAGGGGGTCGCCGGCCCTCCGCTGCGTGTCGGGGCCGGACAACGCCCCTTAACAGTGGTATAATGAGCACATACCACAGCCTGGCGTGATCTATTGCTTAAAGTGGAAAGGAAGCAATCAAATAAAACATGTCGATAGCACTAGTTAAATATTTAAATATACCATAAATACAAATAAAGTCGGAAATATGTCCCGTTATTCAGAATGAAGCACAAACACGTTGCATTAATTACAATGTTTTCAACCTGTGCGCCGCCATCTCTGTTTTCAGAATACGATGACGTCACAAGAATGGTTGGTATTAACATTCTATGTTGTTTACATAGCGGCTCATAGCCTCACAGGTAGCTTACTGCCTCAACAAAATGGATATGGACGAATGGGATAGACCGACCAATGAGGGCAGGCATCCAATTGCCTATGCTTTTGAGCCAGTAAGAGAAGTCTGAGTTTTAGTGCCCCCAACAGAGCCTGACTATGGAGGAGAAATAGATGAAGGAGAGAGAGATGTATCTGAGCGCACAGGAAACAATCGGTGGTGCTTGTGAGGGGTTTGTGTCCCTATGTCCACTGACATGGAGAGTGTCTGCTGCCATGAAATGAACCTGGGACATCTCATCAAAAATAACAGATGTATCACGTCCAATCCGACGTGCCAAATGCTGTCATTAGAGCGAGACGTGATGGAGGTCGCAATGCTGTCGCTGAGGGACATCCGATTTTGGCGATGGATTGGAAATTATCAAGAGCATGGAGCGAGCTAGTCTGCAAACAAGACAATCTTCAAACAGTGAGTGTACTTGTACTAATTTATCTGTTTCTCTAGTAGTAGAAGCTAAGTGTACCTCTCTTTCCTCTGCCTGGCAAGCACGTTTATGCGCTCTTTCGCTGCGCATAAGAGCAGCGCCCGGGTCCGATCTGACGGGAGCCTATGTCCGTGTCTCCAGCACTATATCCACTAAAATTAAAAATAGTTGGCACAGCATCTGGCTTCAGGCGATTGGTGGGACGGCGAACAAATCTCCCATCTTCAGAAAAAGCTCCCTCTTCAATGTAATCAGCCTCTATAAAGTGGTCGCTACATACTCTCTGCCCTGGTCCCATTGGGGGGCTGAGGCGTTTCAATGCAGCTAACCATCTTCGGAGCACTTCAGGCTTCTTGACGGGAATTACATGGAAATTAACTATTCTACCGCTCTCCTTTAACCGATAAAATTCGTTTGAACAGCCAGGGGCAATACAAAAGGACCCCCCTGTTCTTCTTCCAATATCCGACATGTTTATTTTAAAGAGCCAACCATTCTGATGACGTAGCGCCTGCGTTTTTAAAACATGGCTGCGCCCTAGAGGCGAAAGTCGTTATAAACATGTCATTTTACGGTGAAACTACTTGAATTTCAGTATTGATGAAAATCCATGTGTTTCCAAAAATGAAAAAACAAACAAAAAATTGACACAGTTCTCAGTGCTTCATTTCCACTTTAAATATACGTTTTCTTTGCCAACATTTATTTGAAGACTCGTGTGTGAATTAGGCCATATTATTTGCCCAAAAACTGAGCCATTTGCAGTTTGAAATTCATGTGCATCCGTCTCATCGGAGACTGCAGACTTCTTTCAATTGAAACCCATTCATATTTTATGATCTCAGAGGTCCCATGGGGGTCTACCGGAAGGGGCGTACTTTTCATCGCAAAATGTCGTGTGACGGTCGCCTCGTCACGCTAATAAAAACAAATAAACCGCTAATGAAAACAAATAAATCCCGGCAAAAAGTGTTATCTTGTTTATTTTTTATTGTTCACGTGTAGTATATACTAAGGCTCAGGCTCCATGAATAGTAGGGAATAGCTATTCCCCGGAATAGCCATTCCCCACTATTCTGCGAATAATTGTTAAATATGTTCTGGAACGTACACATAAACATAACAGATATAGGTTCTTGATTAACTCACTCAAATTGTCAAAATTTTGATTCAACTTTAAGAGCAACAAGATCTGAATGAAACATCTCCCACTTCCCCCGTCCTTCAAACTTCCCGCACAGCTGTTGGGAAGTCTGTGCAATGGGGTCTGTGCGCGTGTGTGTGTGTGTGTGTGTGTGTGTGTGTGTGTGTGTGCCTGTTTCTGTGTCAGTGTTTGTGAGCCTGTGGAGGTATGGCTGTGTTTGTGTTTGTGTGTCTGTAGGTGTAGGTGTGCGTCTGTGTGTTTGTTAGCAGCCCGATATGGGGGTGGCTGGCTGGGTAGGAACTAGGAAGGCACTTGTTGATATTGGTGACTTCAAGCATTAAGGATCCTCTTGAACTCACCATGTGGCTCACAGAATACAGGAGGCCATCATTTTGATCTTCATTTAGTATTGGATCTATCACGCATCACTGATGGAGTGCACCTATCTGAAATTCAATATGATGGGCAGTAAAAAAATTGTGTTATCTCTCCGTTAAAGGCTGTAAGACCTTTCCCTATGCCCTTCTGGCTTTGAAATGTAATCAGAAATAGGATTTTCAAAGAGTTTATCACAGGCAAAATGTAATTTTTCCTGCTTGTATTTTCCTTCCGTTGGTGATGTGAAATGTGGTGTGGGCTTGCCATCAAATAACTGTCCTAATATGTTTTTTTTCCAACTCATGTGTTCATATTTCTTTTTAGAGTTGTTTTATCATCTGCTTTCCTAGCTCCAGAGAGTGAGAGAGTGAAATATTGAGAAAGTGAAAGAGTGAGAGAGAGATTGTGGTATCCACTTCATGAGTGAGATTCATATAATTTCAACAGGGATCTCCTTGTGTGGATGAGTGTTGATCTACTAACTTAACAAATTGATGATCACTTTCTGAAAATCCAAGTCATTCGTGATAGGGAGATATATTATCATGCAAGGTTGAATTTATATTTGGTTTCCTGCTTATATGCTCACCTTGCAGAATTGGAAGTCAATAATGATTTAGTACATGACATGATACTGCATTTGATACATAAATCGGTTTGCTCATTTAAAAATTGTTATCAAGATATTAGTATTACTCAAACTGCTTAAAGATACAAATGAAAAGTGAGACTTGACGTTTATGATTTAAAAACGTTTCAATTCAACTGCAATTCCTGCAAAACATTCTATTCTATTTCATGTAACCATGTGATCTGATTTTTTTGTTCCTAGTAAAAATTTGTTATGATTGGTTTGTTTCAGGTAACCATGTGTTCTTATTGGTGTTTCATGTAACCATGTGTTCTAATTGGTCTGTTCGTGTAACAATGGGTTCTGATTGGTGTGTTGATTGTAAAAACTTGCTGTGTGACGGATGATGGATTAGCTTCATGCAAATCAATAACACATTTAGATTTCTCTCTATGGTTTTCGCCAACAGGAAATGTACAAGCAAAAAAAGACCTCAAACTGACGATAAAATACCATCATGGGTTTTAACACCATGACAAGAGACCGGGTAACAACTCAGTGATTTGGCTGTGATAAAATATATGCATTTCAATTAAAACAAGATGAATCTGTGGTTGTCTGGTTTGGGAAGCGAAGCAACAAACGGTCTGTCTACACTGCAGTGAGCCTGAAGTGACCGTTAAATACCACAGAACACATACAGACGGGGAAACGCACACAAGGCATAAAGAAAGAACCATGGTTAAAATATAACCTAATATTCTGTATATCACATTATCACATTATCACATGAGAGAGAGAGAGAGAGAGAGAGAGAGAGAGAGAGAGAGAGAGAGAGAGAGAGAGAGAGAGAGAGAGAGAGAGAGAGAGAGAGAGAGAGAGAGAGAGAGAGAGAGAGAGAGAGAGAGAGAGAGAGAGAGAGAGAGAGAGAGAGAGAGAGAGAGAGAGAGAGAGGTCTGGTGTACCGCGCATTGGCAGACAGGATATATGTACTCCATGATGACAGACAGACTGTATGTACCGCGTGATTACATACAGGCTGTATGTACCGCATGATGACAGAAAAACTATATGTAGCCTATGTTCTCCTCTCTTAGTGACAAGCAGATGCAAAGTCGCTCGGGGAGCTCAGAAATGCCCCCACAATGTTATCCTCCTCCTCAGCCTTATAATGCTCATACTGTGTGTGTATGTGTGTGTGTGAGTGTCTGAGTGTGTGTTTGTGTGTGCATGCATATGTATGTATGCTGTCTACTTGCCAGCATACATTTTTTGTGTGTGTGCGTGGGTGGGTGTGTGCATGTGTGTCTGTGTGTGTGTTTGCCTGCCCTTGTGCGTATGGGAGTTTCCATGTGTGCACACGTGTGTATGTGTGTGTGTGTTATGGTTAGACATTGCTTCTAGGGATGCAAACAATTAATCGATTATCGATTAATTGTCGATAAGAGATTACTCGATTAAAATAAATTACTTGCAATTAATCGCATTTTTAACCCGTAATTCCCCAACCGTCCACGTGAGGGCGCGCTCGACGCCAGACGTACTTGACGCACACGCGGGAACACAAGCAAAGAAGCAGGACAAGACAAACGAAAAGCGGGACACTAGAGCTGTGTTCGAAATCGTTCCCTATCATGGATGCAGTGCACTAAATAGGGTGCACGGCATTTTGTAGGGTGTTCAAATTCTCAGTGGTCCACTATATAGGGCACTATATAGTGGACTTAAAATAGGGTACATACGATGTTCCCTACATGTTACCTCCGTATACCACAATGCAATGCGGTTGTATTTTTCCAGGGGAGAAGAAGAAGCTGAATAACCGCGAAAACTCGTTCCCTATTCCCCATATAGTGTACATGATATAGTGCACTATATAGGGAATAGGGAACGAGAATTCGGACACTACGCTGAACATTTCTAAACGTCATTTGCCTCAGTAAATGCGCCGGGTATTTGTGTGAATTGATGCGCCGACATCATCTAAACAAACCGGGCTGGAGGTTGTATTGATGTTGAATGTTGCATTTCCTTGTTCAAGTTTTTTTAAATTAATTTTGAATGTTAAATATTCTATGTTAAATCCCAAATAAATTGTTGACATTTCTAAACACAAGCCGGAGACTCCATCATTAAATGTATTCGTTTTCGCGGTTATTCAGCTTCTTCTCCCCTGGAAAAATACAACCGCATTGCATTGTGGTATACGGGAGTAACATGTAGGGAACATTGTATGTACCCTATTTTAAGTCCACTATATAGTGCCCTATATATTCGAACACCCTACAAAATGGCGTGCACCCTATTTAGTGCACTACATCCATGATAGGGAACGATTTCGAACACAGCTACTGACACGATGAAGAGGGCAAAACGGAGTGCAGTATGGAGCTACTTTAAGTTGGTTGATGACGACAAAGACGCCAAATGCACAATATGTGGAAGTATTTTAAAGTACAACTAAACGACTTTGTTGAATTACCACCTAAATGTGTCACATTCAGAAGGAAATTCAGCTTCTCAGAAGAATTGCCGCTTATCAATTAATCGATCATCGATCGATAAGATGAAACAACTATCGATTAATGAATTACTCGATAATTTGCATCCCTAATTGCTTCCTTAGTACACATGCCCTTCAAAGCTAGGCACACCAAAATCCAATGCCGTTGTTAATAAAGGGAAACACAAAACAACAACAACATCAACAACAACAAGCCGTTTCTCTGAATGATCACAGTGAAGTCAGCCCCTTCTCCGTCATCAGGGAGCTATCTTTACTGTCTCTGATGTGGTTTTAATTAAACAAGCTTCGCATTCCTGTCTGACTCACTAAACCTGCATCTTGTTGCATCTTGTGAAATTAAATAAGAATCTACAACCCCCAAACCCCCGCTGCACTCTCCCAAAACACACAACCTCTCTATACCTCCCCCAAACCCCACCCCCCTACACACACACTCCACCCAACACATCCTCCCTCCACAATCCCCCAAACACCCCCTGCCTCTTCACTCCTAAACCCCTCCCCCCCATTCCCTGCTCTTACTTTTCAGCCAGCTGCCATGAAGTTGAACAACACCCCACTTATTCTCCTACCACACACACACACACACACACACACACACACACACACACACAGAGCAATTACATAGGAGTTGGGACAAGCCCCACCCATATGATCCATCATATGCCTTCTCCATTGGAGAAGGAGGAGATGGAGGTGGAGAAGGAGAAGTAGTGCTGGGGGGAGGAGGGGGAGGATCAGGAGGAGGGGAGGAGGAGGAGGAGCAGTAGTGTTGGGGGGAGGAGGGGGAGGAAAAGAGGAGGGGAGGAGGAGGAGCAGTAGTATTTGGGGAAGGAGGGGGAGGATGAGAGGAGGGGAGGAGGAGAGGGAGGAGTGCTGGGGAGGAGGAGGAGGAGGAGGAGGAGGGGGAGAAGGATGAGAGGAGGAGGAGGAGGTGGAGGAGGAGGGCCGGGGGAGGACAACGGTCTTTAATGACCTACTTAAGCCTCCCAGACCCACTCAACTTTTGAGGGAGAAAAAGGATGGAAAGAGAAAAGGAGAAAAAAAGTCCAGGGCAATGGATGTAGAGAGAGATCACTCTAATACTCTCGAACATGAAACATCTCTCTACACACACACACACACACACACACACACACACACACACACACACACACACACACACACACACACACACACACACACACACACACACACACACACACACTCTGCCTCAAACAAAAACTCACACCCACAAACCTACAAACCCACACACAATAATCTCCCATCATACCCTCTCTGTGCTCGTTATAAACTCACTCCCTGCCGCCACATCGCAATTGTTCATCCCTCAGCTAACCACAGAGAATAATGATGGAGGAGAGGGAAGGAGGGAGAGAGAAAGGGTGAGAGTGAGCGAGAGAAGGGGAGGGAGACAGAGAGTGGTCGGGCCCTGGGGCCCTACATTGTGATGGTCTAAGTAGTCTCCAGCCCCAGCCGGGCTTTGGCTGAATCAACATCGGGGTGTAGCGAGAGCAGCTCTGTCCCCCACCGCTCTCTCTCTCTCTGTGTTTAAAGTCATGTTATATTGTTCCTTGTTCATTATTTTACGATCCCTTCCGATGTTCCCGAGCGACGAGACGAGGAACCAAACCCAGAGACACGCTCCTTTAATTTGTTTGGAGATGGTTTTCTGTTTGTTAGTGGGGCTTTGCAGTCATTGTCACGTTGAGTCAAGTTACGCCTGCTCTGAAGCTCGCACATCCTCATCATCATCATCATCATCCTCATCAACCTCATCCCCACTTCATCATCATCCTAATCATCCCCACTTGGTCATCATCATCTTACCATCATCATCACCACTGTGAGGGACCGGCGTGGTCGCCCCACGTATCTGGGATACGGGCAACTGGGTATCGCGAGTGTGGGCAAAAATGAGGGCAATGGACTGACGACTAAGAAAAGTGAAGTATTAATCTCTCCAAACATTCACAAAAATAGAGCAACGTTCAAAAACGAAAAGGAAATGACTGCATCAGTCAGCAAACCAAACTAAGATAACATAAAATAGCATACCATAACATACGTTTCTCGTACTGGCCTCACGTCAAGCCAGCACCACCTTCAGCCCCAAACACCAAATGAAAAGGCCCTTAAATAGGGAAATGGTAATTGGACCAATCACGGCCATATGGGCCGGACCATTAGCTGGGGGAACATTTACCTAAAGCTAACAATCCAACATAACTGAACAGAAAGTACATTGTGTGAATACTAAATAAACATGATACCAAACAAACAATCACCAAATACATATATACCCACACCCTGTGCAGAACCTAAAGATATTTACAAAACAGCTGTTTCTATCAACACCCCCCTGGGCTATTCCCTGATACTTTGATCCTAAGCTCCCTTAGCATACTGCCCCCTACCGGGACGGAAGACCAATTCTATACCAGCCCAATCTAATATATACACACACAATATAATAATAATAATAACTAGAACTGCAAGCAGTTATGCAGGGGTCCAAGAAATGTGCATTTCGCCGGCACAACGCGAAGCATGTGTTCAAAAATTGAGAAACGGCGTATGCCAAAAGATGCAGCTGACTCCAGTGAATCTGTGGATATAAAGGTTTTGACTGTGGGAGGTTCGGTGTGGGAGTTATAGCCCCAAACGCGTTTTCAGAACATTCCATTGGCAAATTAAGAGACATACAATGTCGTAGTTTTCTGGCGCCGCCTTGTGGCGAAATTTTCCGAACACAATTCTCCTTTTCCAAATAACTCCCGCCCAGATTAATAATTCTTGGCCATATTTTCTATATAGACTCGGGATTGCCCCTTGATGGTTTCCCTCGAGTTCAAAGAACATTCCTCAGGCCAATTAGAAGATATACAATTTCTTCGTTTATTGCGCCCCCTTATGGCGAAATATTCCGATGTTTTTTTTTAACGCCAGTAGGGGTAGCATCGACATGTGTCAAAAATTTGGACTTGATCCGATGTCTAATTTTGGTATTTTTTGATTTTTTTGCGTTTCGACGTAAAACGTAGCTAATAAACAAATATTCAAAACGCTACCGTTTCGTCGTCGAAGGTCGGATCAAAAAAGTGTTCGAGGATTTCTTTGCGTGTGCGTCTGAAGATGCCGTGTGCAAAGTTTTGTGTCAATTGGTCAAGAAATGTGGGAGGAGTAGGGATAAAACAGTTTTACGGTTTTCGCGATTTTGCGAAAAAAAAAATTATAGACGCAAATGGAAATAATTATAGACGCAAATGGGCGTGGCCTCTGCCAAAAGATGCAGCAGACTCCAGTGAATATGTGGGTACAAGTTTTTGGACTCTGGGAGGTTCGGTGTGGGAGTTATAGCCCCAAACGCGTTTTCCTTGGTATAGCGCCACCTAGTGACCGGCGTGTCTGGATTTTGTCGTCTGCGTAGTCCGAAGAGATCTGGATCTAGTCATGCAATTGGCGTGTCCGCACCATTTACGGTTTGGGCTGTGGTACCAGTTTTAGGGAGGTATGTATAGGAAGAAAAAAAAACACTACAAAAACAATAGGGATCCAACCTGTTGGCTTGGACCCCTAACTAGAACTGCAAGCAGTTATGCAGGGGTCCAAGAAGTGTGCATTTCGCCGGCACAATGCGACAAGAAATGTGCATTTCGCCGGCACAACGCGAAGCATGTGTTCAAAACGCTACCCTGAACCTGTGGATACAAAGGATCTGACTGTGGTAGGAGTAGCGAGAAGTCAGTGTAGCGTTTTCGCGGCAAAATTTTGTAGAAGATAGACAATTTCCTCGTTTATTGCGCCCCCTAATGGCGAAATTTTCCGAAATTTTTATCGAACGACAATAAGGTTAGCACCGACATGTGTGTAAAATTTGGACTCGATCCGATTTCTAATTTTTTATTTTTTGGGATTTTTGATTTTTCACGTCTAATTTAGCTAATAAACCAATATTCAAAACGCTACCGTTTCGTCGTCGAAGGTCGGATCAAAAAACTGTTGATGATTTCTTTGCGTGTGCGTCTGAAGATGCCGAGTTTTGTGTCAATTGGTCAAGAAATGTGGGAGGAGTAGCGAAAAAGTAGTTTTGCGGTTTTCGCGATTTTGCGGAAAAAAAATTATAGACGCAAATGGGCGTCTAGGCCAAAAGATGCAGCAGACTCCAGTGCATATGTGTGTACAAGTTTTTGGACTCTGGGAGGTTCGGTGTGGGAGTTATAGCCCCAAACGCGTATTCCTTGGTATAGCGCCACCTAGGGACCGGCGTGTCTGGATTTTGTTATCTGAGTAGCGGTGCCGGACCTGGTTCTAGTCATGTAATTGGCGCGTGTGCACCATTTACGGTTTGGGTTGTAGTCCCACTTTCAAGGCGGGAAGTATAAGAAAAATCCTTACAAAAACAATAGGGATCCAACCTGTTGGCTTGGACCCCTAATAATTCCTCTAATGCGGGACAGTGAGAAGGAGGAGGATTTCACCTTCTCACATTTCCCACCACCTACGGAGTTTCGCCAACCGGATGGCGAGACAAAAAGTCTGCTACTGTATTCTGCCTTCCCGCTCGGTACTGCACCGTGAAACGAAATGGCTGCAGTGCCAAGAACCAGCGGGTGATGCGAGCATTGGAGTCCTTCATGATCAGTCTCCAGTGTAAAGTCTCTACCCAGCAGGTAGTATTTCAAAGTGTCTAGTGCCCACTTGACAGCTAGGCACTCTAGCTCGACTGCCGCATACCTGGTCTCCCTGGGGAACAACTTGCGGCTTACATAAGCTACAGGCTTCATGTTGTCCCCCTCCCCTTGAAGCAGTACTGCCCCAAGACCAACACCAGATGCTTCGGTCTGGACAGTGAAGTGCTGTTCGAAGTCCGGGCTCTGGAGCACAGGATCCTTGCAGAGCGCCCCCTTTAAGTCCAGGAACGCCCCCTCCTGCTCCTCCCCCCACTGTATCTTGGCGAAGCCTGACTTCCTGGTCAGGTCAGTCAAGGGAGCTGCTCGTCGGGCGAAGTCTGGCACAAAACGGCGATACCAGCCCACCAGACCCAGGAACGACCTCACGTCCTTCTGAGTCTTGGGGCGCTGGCATTCCTGTACCGCCTGGACCTTGTCCTTCTGTGGCCGAATCACACCCCGGCCTAGAATATGGCCAAGGTACTTCACCTCCTCCTGGGCTATCGCACACTTGAGGGGTTGGATGGTCAGCCCCGCCCGCTGGATGCGCTGCAGCACGTCATCGAGGTGCCGCAGATGGTCTTCCCAGGTGACGCTGTACACCACAATATTGTCCAGGTAGGCTGCCGCAAAGCCGTCTGTGCCCGCCAAGACGATATCCATCAGTCGCTGGAAACTGGCTGGTGCCCCTTGCAGGCCAAAGGGCATTACCAGAAACTGGAAAAGCCCCTGTGGGGTCCGAAAGGCTGAGCAATCCCTGGCCTCCTTGGCCAAGGGCACCTGCCAGTAGCCCTTGCATAAATCCAGGGTAGTGATGAAGGACGCTTTGCCCAGGCGCTCAATCAAGTCCTCGAGCCGGGGCATTGGGTAAGCGTCAAAGTGTGATTTGGCATTCACCTGGCGGAAGTCAATACAAAAGCGCATAGTGCCATCCTTCTTGGGCACTAGCACCACCGGGTTACTCCACTCACTGGAGGACCTCTCAATCACCCCCAAAGCCAACATCTCCTCCACCTTGGCTTTGAGGCACGGCAGGAGACGCTCAGGAACCCGGTACATCCGTTTGCGCACAGGGGTAGTGTCTTTGAGAGGAATGGAGTGTTCCACAATGGTCGTGAACCCCGGCCTTTCTTGGAAAAGAGTAGGAGGCAGAATCCCCGCTAGCTCCTTCTGCTGGCGGGAGGTCAGGTGAGACAGGTCCAGGGGGAGGACTGCTGGCTGATGGGGAAGAACTGCTCTGGACACTCCTCCTCTTCCTCCGCCACAGCCTGCACCCTGAGCTGCAGTTCCTGTGGCCTCTCATGCCACTCCTTCAGAAGGTTGACATGAAAGGTCGGCCTGGGTTTCCGTCTGCCAGGGAGGTCAATCTCGTAGGTCACCGGACCCATTTTCCGCACCACCTCGTAAGGCCCTTGCCACTTAGCAAGCAGCTTGTTCTCTGAGGTGGGCAGGAGAAGCAGAACTTTCTGGCCCGGTTGGAGGATCCTCTTCCTGGCAGACTTGTCGTACCAGGTCTTTTGTTGTGACTGGGCTTGCTCCATGTTGGACCGCACTAGCTCAGTCATCTCCTCCATCTTGTTCCTCATTTCGAGGACATGAGCTACCAGGCTCTGGGTCATGGGCGTCTCAGGTCCCGCCCATGCCTCTCTCAGCACATCCAACGGGCCCCTCACCTGTCGGCCATAGAGCAGTTCAAATGGTGAGAAGCCAGTGGAGGCCTGGGGAACCTCCCGGTAGGCAAAGAGCAAGTAGGGCACCCAGTGGTCCCAGTCCTTCCCATTGACTGCAACAAACTTCCTCAACATGCCCTTTAATGTTTGATTATAGCGCTCCACAAGGCCATCTGTCTGAGGGTGGTAAGGAGTGGTCCGAATGCCCTTAATGCCTAATAATCTGTACACCTGCTTTAAGGTCTTTGAAAGGAATGCAGTGCCCTGGTCAGTGAGGACCTCCTGGGGAATTCCTACCCTCGAAAAAAGTTGCAACAGGGCCTGTGCTATTGGACGGGCTGAAATCCTGCGCAGCGGGAAGGCCTCGGGGTAGCGGGTAGCATAGTCGCAGATAACTAATATATACCTGTAGCCAGTTTTGGTCCTTTCCAGGGGTCCAACAAGGTCCATTGCTATGCGGGCAAAGGGAACCTCTATTATAGGGAGTGACTGTAGTGGGTAATGGCTAGTTCTCCTATTGCTAGTTACCTGGCACTCGGGACAGGTTTTGCAATACTGCTGCACATCGATATAGAGCCCTGGCCAATAAAACCTGGCTGCAATCCTTTCATAGCTCTTGGCATTACTCAAGTGACCTGACCAAGGTATTTTATGACCCATAGCTAACACCCGTTCTCTAAACTGTTTAGGCACAACCAGCTGCTCTGCCCTGCCCTCTCCTGGCTGATGGTACAACAGCCCTTCTCTTACCCGGTAGCTCTCTCCCGACAAAGCTGGAGGTACATCTGTGGAGGTCTCACCAACTTCCCTGACCTTGTCATAAGCTTTTAACAAACTCTCATCCTCTCTCTGTAACTGTTCAAAATTAACTGAGATATCACCCCAATCTGCATCTGGTTCTGCAAGTGGTAACTCAGCATTTCTCTCCACCGTGCCCACTAGCCTATCCCGCCTGACCTGCATGCGGGTCTTTTTACCCCTTACTCTGCCAGGAGGAGCGATTTCTCCTTCTGCAAAAGGCATGTCCCTTATGGTAGCTAGCTCAGCAGGCTCCTCTGTCTCTTCTCCAGGAGCCCCTGCTCGGCTCTGGGACCGGGTGACCACCACATTAACTGGCTTGCTGGCCTGCACCAGCTCTGGCAGAACCAGTATATCCTGGCCTATGACGACTGCATGGCTCAGCCTCTCTACCACACCAACAATCATGACCAAAACCCCCAGACCTACTTTGGGCTGCTGGAATAGAGTAGGACTCCTGTCGGTAACTCTTCTGGCTTCGCCGCGCCGCCATGAAGTTCTCCACCAGCTCTGCTGCGCCCTGGCCACTCTGGGGTTGGTGCTCTTTCACCCAGATTCGGATGTCTGGAGCCAGGGTCCGGAGAAACTGCTCCAGGATGAGCACCTCTGCCACTTCTTCGACTGATTTATCCGCCGGCCTGATCCACTTTTCAAAGAGATCCCTAAGGCGGGTGTACAGCTCTCAGGGGGACTCCCCAGGTCTGACGTCCGGTTTGCGGAACCTCCTCCGGTAAACCTCCTCATTGATTGAATACTTGTGAAGGATGGCCTCCTTCACTCGGTTATAGTCAGTGGCATGATCCATATTCATTGCCACATAGGCGCTGCGTGCTTTTCCGGTGAGGTAGGGCACTAGAAAGACTGCCCAATCCTCTCTTGGCCAACGATAAGCCATTGCTAACCTCTCGAATGTTATGAGGTACTGCTCAATGTCGTCATCCTCTTCCAGCCTGGGAACGGCCGCCCTGGGCCAGGTCACGGGCGCTGCTGGTGCAGGTGCTGGTGCAGGTGCTGGTGCATGTGCCAATGCCGGAGCTGGTGCCGGATCCGGTGCAGATGAAGGCCTCCGGTCAGCCTCGACGTCCTCCCTGAGCTGGTTCAGCTGCATCTGGACACTCCTCCAGCGCTGCTCCTGCTTGGACGCCTCCCGCTCGAAGAGCCTACGCACTGCGGTAAGGTCCGACTCCTCAGGCGGGTCTCCGCCGGATGCCTGGTCCTCACCATGGCCGTCTTCCTCCTCCATCTTCAGCAGAACCCCTCTGGACAGCCTCTGCTCCACTCGTCGCCAGATTTGGCCTCGTCCTCGTCTTCCCCCTCGTCTCTCCAGTTTCTCAGATGGCGTTGAAAAAAAAATATCCCACCACTGCCACCAAATGTGAGGGGCCGGCGTGGTCGCCCCACGTATCTGGGATACGGGCAACTGGGTATCGCGAGTGTGGGCAAAAATGAGGGCAATGGACTGACGATTAAGAAAAGTGAAGTTTTAATCTCTCCAAACATTCACAAAAATAGAGCAACGTTCAAAAACGAAAAGGAAATGACTGCATCAGTCAGCAAACCAAACTAAGATAACATAAAATAGCATACCATAACATACGTTTCTCGTACTGGCCTCACGTCAAGCCAGCACCACCTTCAGCCCCAAACACCAAATGAAAAGGCCCTTAAATAGGGAAATGTAATTGGACCAATCACAGCCATATGGGCCAGACCATTAGCTGGGGGAACATTTACCTAAAGCTAACAATCCAACATAACTGAACAGAAAGTACATTGTGTGAATACTAAATAAACATGATACCAAACAAACAATCACCAAATACATATATACCCACACCCTGTGCAGAACCTAAAGATATTTACAAAACAGCTGTTTCTATCAACACCCCCCTGGGCCATTCCCTGATACTTTGATCCTAAGCTCCCTTAGCATACTGCCCCCTACCGGGACGGAAGACCAATTCTATACCAGCCCAATCTAATATATACACACACAATATAATAATAATAATAATAATTCCTCTAATGCGGGACAGTGAGAAGGGGGAGGATTTCACCTTCTCACAACCACCATCATCCTTCTCATCCTCACCATCACCATTCTCAAAATCTTTGTCCTCATCATCATCCCCACTTAATCATTATCATCATCATCCTTATCCTCCTTAGCTTCCTCAAACTCACCATCATCCTCATTCTCACCATCTTCATCCTCATTCTTATCATCCTCCCCAACATCATTACTATCATCACCCTCATTATCCTCCTCCTCCTCCTCATCATTATGCTCTTCCTCCACATCCTCATTATCGTCGTCCACTGAGGACCAGAGCGTCCATCCTAGGAGATGAACGCGCAGAGACAGACCCCCCCCTTGCTGCCCACAGAGTGTATAGGGCAGACAAATCTCGTGGCCGACAATCTGCAACTAATCTATTAAATCATTCATTTGATCATACATGGATCCCTTAAGAAATGGTCCATCTTCCTGGGGCGGTGCTTTTAAATTAAGATTAATCTAGTATTTGGTCAGGTCTCTGCATGGCTGTAATACGATGACACAATAATTGCTCTCATGTCCATCAAGAAAAAAAAAAACTCCCTAAACAAGCCAATTGTGGCGTTCTTGTGTGGCAGTAATAGAGAAATTAAAGACACATGATCTGCTCCCACTGGCCTGTGCTGCTGTAGGACGACAGGCCCGTTCTCATCATCATAAAAACCACTAATTTCACAAAAGTGCAAGTTGACAGAGTGTCAAAAGGGTACTCAAAGGTCAGCCAAGCAAGCCTGGATGCAGGTGTGTGTTGTGTGTGTATTGATTGTATTAATTACACACACATGAGCCACCTCTACTGCATACCTGCACAGGTACACACTGTGAGTGTGGTACTAGCAATGTGTGTGTAGTGTGAAATTTGTCTAATCTTAAAAAAACGCTTAAAAAACAGTTTGCTTCAGATTTATATTATGTTATTATATTTTAACATGTTACAGCTCAGACATCCTGATGGACTGAAAGGACATAACACTACAAAGGAACACAGAATAATGATAAGGACACCCGGTCAGGGACCATCGCTAGGTCTGCCTGCGGTTTGCATGTGAAAGGTGTTACGTCTGAAGGATATGAGAGGTGACTGATTGTGTGCTTCACTTGTGATCTTTTCCTTTTCCCTTCAGTCACTCAACACACATGTGGGTCCACACTTCAGATTGCATGGAATGTAATTGAAGGTTTAAATTCTTTCCAATGTTTTTCTGTCCTTGAATGTTGACAATTTCCTCCAACACTCTGGAATAATGGTATTTCCAATGATGATTAATGTGATCATTGTTTTCTATTCCATCAAATGCATTGCGTGCCAAAATGAAAACTTTGTCATGATAATTTCAAACTCATTTATACCAATCATTTTAACCAACCAACTAGGAACCTTTCCAGGATGTGTGTGTGTGTGTGTAGGTGTAGGTGTGTGTGTGTGTGTGTGTGTGTGTGTGTGTGTGTGTGTGTGTGTGTGTGTGTGTGTGTGTGTGTGTGTGTGTGTGTGTTTCTATAGTAAATAAAGAGACATAAGACATGCTCCGGATGGGGGTACTCACGCTGCCACCCTCCTGCGGGAGGTGATGCTGGCCATGATGACGCTCCCTGGCCGGGGCTTGGTCACCGCCTGGAAGGTCCCCCTCCAGAACTTCTCAAAGAGCTCCTTCTCCTCGCGCTGCCCGCCCAGCGCGGCGGTGGACCCACAGGGACCCCTCTGGAGAGAGACGGGGCTCGGCTGCATCTTTACTCTCACTGAAGTATCTCCCGAACACAGCAATGCACAGAGCTAACACACACGCTGACACGGCCCAGGAGAGCCTGGCTCAGGAGCTCTCCAAGAACTGAAGGAGACCGCGCTGAGATTGGAGAGAGGGAGACGGAGAGATGCTTTCCCTCCCCCACCGAAGGTGAAACAGCCAGAGAGCCAGAGAGAGACAGAGAGTCAGGGCTCCGGTGCTCCGAGCGCCTGGAGAGAGGGACAAAGGCAGCCCCTTCCTGTTAGAGGCTTGATGTTAGAGGGTATTGATGGGTATTGTTCTCCCAGATGGAGAGGCAGGGTGGTGTGATATCGCCTCTCCTGTCACATCTGCTGCTACCGGGGAGACGGGGGGAGATGGGCGAGAGCACCTCCCACTCCTGGCTCTTATGTCCGCTGGATAGATCCCTCCTCCCTGGAACTCCTTCTTCTTAGTGTGTCTCAAGCCGGCCAGCTGCCTGAGTTACACATCACTACCCCGGCACGCAGCGCATCGGGACGCTTGCTGTGTGTAGATGAAAAGTGAGGGAGAGAGAGGGAGGGCGAGAGAGAGAGAGCAGGTGTATCTGTTGACGTGGGAGTGCTGTGGATCCCGTGGTGGAGAGTGTTTGGGCGAGGATACTGTGTGTGGAGTTGGTCTGAGGATGTGAGCGTCTGTGTGGGAGTGGCTGTGTGTGTGTGATAGAGTGAGCTCAGATGAAGGCTGCTGGTCCACTCTCTCCCTGTCTCTCTGTCGCTTTCCCTCTCTAGCCGTGACATCAGAGTTGGGGGCTGGACATATGGGAGTACCATACCGTCTCGCTCTTTCTCAATCTCTGTCTCTCTCCCTCTGATTCTCTGCATCTCTCCCTCTCTCTCTTTCTACATCTCTGTCCATCTATATATCTCTTTCTGTCTCTCTTTCTGTCTCTCTGTATCTCTCTCAGTCTTTCTCTCTCTCCCACTCATCTCCTGCTGTGTGAATCACATCGTTTCTGTGTTGCTTCCTGTGTCTCCTTCAGCTCAGGGTCACTCGACACTCCATCACTCTCTCTCTGCATCTTCGGAGTCACATTCTACTGTATAATCCAGCAAATTTGCCTTTTTGTCATTTTGCATTTGACAAGAGAATATATATCGGTCTTTCTTTCTTTCTTCCCCTTCCTCCCTCAGTCCCACTTGTGGCTGTCTTATAACCCTCCCCCCACATCCTCCCTCCCCCAGTCTCCGTTCCTCCCCGTCTCCCTCCTGCCTGCACGTACATGAGCTCCCTCTCCCCTCTCCTGGACAAAGGGGCGCTTGGATCAGCATGACAAAAGACCTGGCTGAGTGAGGGCCAGCCGAGCATGTGGCCGACATGAAGACAACCCCCCCTGACCCCTCCTCCCTGCCCTGGCTCTCTCCCTCCCTCCACCCCCCTCCCTCTCTGCTCCTTCCCCTCAGGCCTGTAGCATCTCCCTGCTGACACACATGCCTCCTCCTGCCTCTCCTATACCACATGCACCAGCTCCTATCTTCTCTTCTCATCCCCATATACCCCTCTTATCTTCTCCTCTCATCTACTCCTCTTGTCTCATCCTCTTCTTCTCTCCTCATATACTCCTTTTGTCTCCTCATCTCTTCTCCTTGCCTCATTTACTCCTCTACTCTCCTTCTTCTCCCCTCCTACGTCTCCTTCTCCTCTCTCTCTCGCTCCTCGCCTGCGTCCTGCCTTGTTGTGCCTAAAACATTGCTTGATCACCCTCCAACATACACACACACGCACGCACACACACACACACACACACACACACACACACACACACACACACACACACACACACACACACACACACACACACACACACACACACACACACACACACACACACACACACACACACACACACACACACACACACACTCCTTGCACCCCCTACTGCTTCATTTGGCAATATATCTCAAGAATAATCTTTTGAAAGTGCAGCGAGCATTGTTTTGTGTTCCATACACCGCCATCAGTAATGGCTAACTCTCAGCCGTTTATTGCTGAATTTAACAACGCTGGCTTAGGTAGTACTGCTGTACTCGTAGTATTGCTTAGCAACACAGTTGTTTTGCAAATGGTCCAATTTATTAAACCACAGATTGGTCATGTTATAACAGGACCAATCTGCAATAATACTAGTGTCTGCATTCATTTAAAATACAAATAAAATACCTAAGAGAAGCCAAACGGGGCTAGGAGTTAATAGGTTTGCGCAAAAGTAATAGAGGTGTGCCAGGTCCAGATTAATAATGCATGAATTAGCAGATTAGACAGAACCGTGTTCTAGAACATCTACTTAACGATTAAGGATAGAGCTACTTAATGATAAGTGACTGCTTCATGGGTGTGCTTTGCATAAAGACGGAGGCAGAGGGTAAAGAAACATGCCCAGCAACACACTTACCATACATTTATAGTGAGGAATAGCAGGCAGGCTTTTTTACACAAAACTGGGTTAGAGTCAGGAGGTGGTACCAGGAGGAATGAAGTGGACTTCCGTTTTAGCTATTGTTTATGGTTTATATATTTTTTGTCTGATGGATTTTATTTGCAAAGTTAAGCAAAGCGACATTGGGTCATCGTGAGTGAGATACCATTATTTCATTACTTTAAATCTAAATCACCTTGAAATATAGCAAATTGCACCTAGCTACAGTAGCTGGTGAATAGTTATGGAGTATGATCTTAAGAAATAGCATTAATAGTAATGCCTCAACATTACCACAACATTCAGTATGCCGTATGTGAGTAGAGCCTTGTTTTTTTTAGGCTTTTTTTAGTCTTAAAAAACAAAGAGCCAAGCCATTAGACATGCTGAACATAAGGCCGCCTGGTCGTGCTGCTTTTGTTGTGATGGCTTATAACACTGCATCCATTCTGCACAGCAACAAAGCATTTCAACAGCGCATTACGGATCTCTGTCATTTATCAAGTACGTAGTAATACAATCAGCGAAGCGCATCGAGTGTGGCCATTGAAAACCATAATAACAAGTTGGAGCCAAACTGGCGGTACCGGCGTGGGAGATTGCCGAGCGCTGCATGGGATTTTAAGACGGACACAATGACAGTAATTGCGGTCGTTAGAGAGGATGGATTAATTTGTCGTCGACTTGTTTTTATGCTGTCACCAGTCAACAGTCTTTTCTTTTTTTCTTCAGCAGCGATGTTTGTGTGTCCGGTGCCAATGTTCTGATGTGTGGCTGGTCATTATGTGTGGATGCAAACGCATGCAAGACAACAGTGAAACGCTTCAGGCTGAAATCAAGGATGAATAGCTTTAAATCATCATGTGACCACTTTGGATCAAGGTATTGATTTTTTAATGTATAGGTTATCAAATTCCAGTCAACTATTATAGCAACAAACAAATTTTATGTTTCGCATTTTGCCTGGGGACCACTAATTTACGCCACTATCATGGCACTGCATGCCATGATAATACATGGCACGCAATAACATGAAACCCAAATATTTTTCGAGCAAAAGCAAGACAGTTAGAACAGAAAAGATACGCATTACAAATATTACCGTTGTAGGAATGGCAACAACAAACCATCTGGGGTCTGACAATTTGGCAATTCTCAACCCTACAGCAACATTCTTTATTCATGAGTATTTTCTATGGATGAAATCTAACAGGCTGGAGGGACAAGAAGATTTGCAGAAGCACATCATTGTTTCACTGGTCTGGATCGTTTGGCAAAACCAGGCTCTCCCTTCTTCAACGTTTCACTCACCATTCCCTAGCCCGGGAACCAGACAGATCTGTCAGCTCATGTTTTATTTGCTCTGTCATATGTCTGGCCCTCTCAGATTCAATCAGATCTCCAGCAGGATTGGCCCAGGTCGGGCCAAGCACAGCCGCTGATCCGCTGTTGGGCGGGTTTAACTATACAGAGGAGTGCCAGATGGATGCGCTGTTGAGGCATTTTCCCAAACCACCAAGATGGCCGCCGCTGATGTGTTCCCATTGCGTCGAGAGCATGGTCCTATTAAGGAAAGGACAGCGGATTAAAAGATGGCACCCATTCATTCCTATGAAAACTGCTCAATGGCGTAGGGCAACATCAAGGAGATATTTGATTCCGCATCATGGGCGCCTAGCCACGCCCTAGTGCATGACGTGCCGGATGCAGAAATATTCTCGTTGAATCGAGGGACCCGTCCACAGCCCGCTTAAACAGCTGAAATACCAGGCTTGGCCGCTGAGCACTGGTGGATTGTGGAAGTATGCACTGTTCCTGGGGGCTTGGTTCTAGCCCCACTGTCAGTATTGTGCCTGGACGCATTCATTGAACGATAGTTCATGAACTCGTTCATATTTTGGGCAAGCGTCAACTGAATGTACTGTATTACTGCCTGGTGAATGTTACTGTGAACTCGTTCATTCTGGTTTCTGTGAACGGCACGCTCACTCGGTTTAACTTGGTTCAATAGGGGGGTTATTTGTTTATCAACACGTATAGTATAGTAGGCACTTGAAGTGCGCATAGTATATAGTATCTGTTGTATAAAGGATGGGAAGAATTTCACATTATAAATATGTACACTTTATGTTGAACGTATAGACCGTCGCGATTCCCATTGAAACGAATGGCGCGGTGATTATTCTTCAAAACAAGAGCTGTTAAATTGTAAAAAATGAATTAAACTGTAATCAGACAATGCGGTTATATGCTATAGACCAGTGGTTTTCAAACTGGGGGGCGCCAGAGTTCTTCAGGGGGGGCGCGACGTGAGAAAAGAATAAACCCGAAAAAACCCCTGAAAGACGTTGATTCAAATCATCAGTCGTACTTCAACTGTAGAAGTAACATAACTAAATACATTTTCAACCGATTATCTTCGTGCAAACCATTTAACAAATCTACGCACTTGTATCTTCAATAATATCTAAACAGAATTTCGATATAATTTAAAATGTCTTCAGAATCACATTTTTAGTTTCATACCGCTTCGTTTTCAGCTGTTTTCATTGAAGACGTCAGCCCATTCTGATGCACCTACTTCTAGACATCGTAACCAGTGGCGGTTTTAGGCACGGGCGAACCAGGCAGCCGCCCGGGGCGGCATATTTGTGGGGGGCGCCAAGTCACATGGGGGGCGCCACGAGCAGTAAAAAAGAAATCGCGCTGCGTAGCGGTTATCAATGAAGTACTACATAACAGTGTTGGGAATAGGTATTTTGGCGCCCCCTCTGGCTGCAGGCGTACACCTGCTCGTTGAGAAGGTGCCGTGCGCAGAAGGAATGAAACCCCCACTGAAGCCCGTAGGTTCATGATACGTACCCCCCCCCCCCCCCCGCATGAAGTTAGTCTTGCCCGGGGCGCAACTGGACGTAGAACCGCCACTGATCGTAACTCATTCCTTTTTCAACCGTTTACCATCGTTCAAACTATTAAACAAATCTACTCACTTGTATCTTCAATACTATCGAAACGGAATTTTAATAGCATTTATACTTTATTCAGAATCACAGTTTTAGTTTCAAACCGGCGTCGTTGTCAGTTGCTTATAATAATTTAGGTCACTATAGCAACGCTGGTAAACAAACCCCGCCGAATAGTCGAATCTCTGGACTGAAAAGGCAGATCTGATTCGATTCAGAAAATTCAGAGTCGGGGACCCTGAATGAATCTGTGTAAAATGGCAGTTTACACAGATTAAGATGTTCAAATGTATTTAAAAAAGGTTAAGCTAAAACATGCTTGGATAAAGTTGTTAAATTGTGTTGTTTAAAAACGCAAAAAGATGTTGTAATGTTTCAGAAATATGTCTAAAAAATATGTTTCAAATGTTTCAAAAATATGTTCCAAATGTTTTAAAATTATGATCGGAGATGTTTGAAATGTGTAAAATAATTAAAATAGCTTTCAAAAAAAAATTGGGGGGGGGGTCTTCAGGGTCCTCAGACCCTCCATTTCAGCTCAGCTGAATTTTTTTCTCTGAGGGGGGGCTCACTCTCTCACACTTTGAAAAACCCTGCTATAGACCCTACAGTATCTGTGGTATAAAGCCTGAGACGAATTTCGAATTATAAATATGTACAATCCATAACGTTAGCTCTTTGGCTCATAGCTCAGCGGACTAGAATACCTTCTAGAATCATTACTTGTTGGCCGGAAACGGAAAGGGGGGCTGCTGACGTTTGGTTGTAGTCTTTTCGCTCGGTTCTCCGTCTCAACAGTAGGGCTAGAACCGAGCAAAAAGACTACAACCAAACATGAACACCCCTCCTTTCCGTTTCCGGCCAACGAGCAATGAGTCTTCCAACAGAAATCATTGGGATTTACAAAATGTGCTAAATGTGCAATAAAACACCATAGAAACTGTATTTCGCTACGATACTTGATTCAACCACTCTATTTCATCCTAGACAAACCACAAAGGGGGCTCAATGTTCAAAATACCGGAAAGAAATAATAGCTCACAGCAACATATTGAAAAAAATAACTATGAACTAGTTCATTTGTTGTTGTTTTGTTGTTATGTGGCATTCCCCCGGTGCCACGCCCCCTGTTCGGGAGAGTCGAGGCCGGGATATACCGCCGGTGGCCAACAGCCGGCGACAAACCCCGACTTCCCGAGAGCCGCAATCGGGGAAACGAGGAGCACCTGGGCAGGAGGCACCCAGGTGTTAAAAGGAGGCCACCAAACGACAGATCGGGAGAAGTCGAGTGGAAGAGAGGACGACGCAGAGGACCGAGAGCGTAGAGTGAGCCGCACGGCGGACACGGGAACGACGACTCGAGCAACCCCCCCCGACTTCGATGTACAGCGTACACTTGTGTGAATATAACAAACCGAGTGTAATAAACCGCCGTTTGAGGCTTTGGACCCTCACACCCTGCCTGATCCTTACTTGGAGCCCTTCTACCAAACCGAGTTACCACAGTTAGTTCAACTAGTTCATTTGTTGTTGTTGTTGTTGTTGTTAGGGTTAAGGCCTTGATTAAGATCACTTCAAGTGCCTATCATCCTGAGAGTCAAGGGTCGTTGGAAAGATTTCACGCCACTCTCAAAACCATGATTCGAATGTACTGCTATGAGAATGAGAAGGAATGGGATGAAGGAGTTCATTTGTTGTTGTTTGCGTCTAGGGAGTCAATTCAAGTGTCTCTGTTCTTCAGGGGCCGTATTCACAAAGGATCTTAGGGCTAAAAGCAGGTCCTAACTGGCGAATTTAGGAGTAACTCCTAAAATTAATGGGCGTGTCACTCTTAAATGTAGGACTCCTAACTTTTTTCACTAAGAGCAATTCACAAAGTATTTTAGGCCTAAAAGTAGCACCTAAGTCTAGGAGACCTTAAAAGTCCTCAAGAGGACTCCTAACTCAGTAAGACCTATTCACAAAGAATCGTAAAATGGTGGCGAGACGAAATGTTTTGGAGACAATGGAAGACTTAGGCTAGAGATATAGGCTAAATCGTGAGGGTATTAAACTTGAAAAGATGAGGACGTGTTCGTCAATAGGAAGAAAGTGCATTCCATCAACACGCAGGTTCTTTTTGATGCAAATTTTAACATAGCCTACTGGATGTTGTTGCAAAGTGGCCTGGAGCTACCCATGATTCGCGCATTTTAATGGGGAGCGGTCTGAGGTAGCTTTTTGAGATGTACCAGTTGGGTGTCACTTGCTGGGTGACAGTGGCTATCCCTGCAAGACGTGGCTCTTGACACCGTACCTCAATCCACAACCGGGAGCACAGTTGAAGTATAACATGTAGGCTAAGTGATTACGCAGATTACGCTTAGTCCTATGCGTAAAACACATTGTATTGGCTCGTTGACGCCTTTTATTTGTTGAATCCATGTTTATTATTGTTTACTGTTTTCCTCCATATACAACCCGGTATCACGCAATTTCGTGCTCATGTGCACGAACCTTTATCTATTGAATCGTGTTCCAGAGCACGATAGTCCGACTTTTTTCGTGCTACACAGAACGAAATGTAAACCAATGCATTCTGAATGGGAGTGTTTTCAGACAATTAACGTGCTCCACAAAACGCTACGAGAGAGAGAGAAAGAGAGAGAGGGAGGGACAGAGAGAGAGAGCGAGAGAGAGGCTTCAGAAAGGGTGTGCGCAGATAGTACAGTGCACCCTAGTTATGTTTATGCCAAAACCACAAATGCTATATACATATTGCCTAATTATATATATTGCCTGTATATATATATAGGCTATATATATAATTAGGCCATAACTATATTATTGAGCGTGTTATGAGACAATCTATAGCCAAATTGTCGAAGATGCCCGAGAATCTCCGGAAATATCAGCCTGGGAAATCGGCGCATCAGACCCATGAACCTATAAAGAAAGACGTCATCTCAAGCGGGAGAGAACGTTTGCGGTGCTGGTTTGTGTCACGTAAAAAAAACTAAATGTACAATCCAGGGCTCTCGTTATTACCATATAATAGATACATTCCATTGTCCATGCAGTCAACACAAACTTGTACCATGTACGTTCTGCGACGTTACCAGGTAAAATGCGACAATTTACCCAGTAAGTAAGCTGAAACTGTACTGTAAAAGGAAGCCTCGTTTGTTTCCATGGTGTTACCAGGTTCTTACGATATTATTTGTAATACATTATTCCCTTTTCCATCCAGTCAACACAAACTTATACCATGTACGTTCTGCGACGTTACCAAGTAAAACGCGACAATTTACCCAGTAAGTAAGCTGAAACTGTACTGTAAAAGGAAGCCTCGTTTGTTTCCATGGTATTACCAGGTTCTTACCATATGATTTGTAATACGTTATTCCCTTTTCCAAGCAGTCAACACAAACTTGTACCATGTACGTTCTGCGACGTTACCAAGTAAAACGCGACAATTTACCCAGTAAGTAAGCGGAAAATGTACTGTAAAAGGAAGCCTTGTTTGTTTCCATGGTATTACCAGGTTCTTACCATATTATTTGTAATACATTATTCCCTTTTCCATGCAGTCAACACAAACTTGTACCATGTACGTTCTGCGAGTTTCTCTGACAAGTTTCCCCTGTATCTGTAGATGTCCTTTTTATAATTACGCTATGCCCGTTCAATGTGCTGTGTGTGAGCACCACTCCCAGGGTGGTCAAAATGTCTCGGGTGATTAACCTGATAGTGAATGTAACCATCATGCGACAATCTGTTGTACGCACCCCAGCAATCACTTATCACTGCCAGGTCTAATGTATTTTCTGATTATTGGGAGCAATCGCCTTCTGGATCGATTTTTCACCAGTTTTAAGACAAGCGTCTACGGGACCTCTTCACTTCTACCATTCCAAAGACCCACGAGCGTCTTCGCCAGGTGTTTCCACGTCGTCCACGTCCGTACTGAAAATAAGCAAAATGTAATGCTTAAAAGGCAGTCCACCCAAAATGTATCATTTGATTATGTTACTCACTTCAGGTTTTGTTGATCCACCCCCATGGTCATGGTTATACTGCCTGGCATATGAACATTTCGTAGGGCTAGCTTCCAAAGCACTATTTTTAAGTGTCAAATTTTTACACTTATACTCCATTAGATGAGGCTTTTGGATGCCATGAAATGGTCATATGCGAGGCTCTCCTCGCGGTGACTGAGTCCCTCCGTGCTGCCAGAGCTTCGTCCCTCTCATCGGTTCTCATTCTCCTCGACCTGTCCGCAGCATTTGACACGGTGAACCACCAGATCCTTCTTGCCACTCTTGCCAAACTTGGCATCGCTGAATCTGCTCTTTCCTGGTTCACATCCTACCTGACGAACCGCACCTATCAAGTGACATGGAATGGCTCCTTGTCCAAACCTTGCACGCTCGAAACTGGTGTCCCTCAAGGCTCTGTACTGGGGCCTCTTCTGTTCTCCCTCTATACTAGGTCTCTGGGCTAGGTAATTGCATCACACGGCTTTTCCTATCACTGCTATGCTGACGACACTCAGCTATTTCTCCCTTTCCCCTCATCTGAGAAAACCCTGATTGCAACACGCATATCGGAATGTCTGGCGGACGTCAGCACCTGGACAACATCACCTGAGCCTGAGGCCCCATCACCTGAGGCTTAACCTCAACAAAACCGAGCTCCTCCTAATCCCAGGGAAAGACTGCCCACACATGGACTTACTGGTCACCGTCGAGAACATCACTGTATCTCCCTCTCCAACTGCCAGAAACCTCGGTGTGGTATTGGACAATCAGTTATGCTGCACTGCAAACATCACTGCGGTCGCCCGATCCTGCAGATTTGCACTTTACAACATCCGCAGAATCCGGCCCTTCCTCACAAGGGAAGCAGCTCAGCTTCTAGTCCAATCACTGGTCATCTCCCGCCTCGACTACTGCAACTCACTCCTGGCTGGACTTCCTGCCTCTGCGATTAAGCCTTTGCAGCGCATCCAGAATGCGGCAGCGTGCCTCGTGTTCAACCTACCAAAGTTCTCCCATGTGACCCCCCTCTTCCTGGACCTCCACTGGCTCCCTGTAGTAGCTTGCATCAAATTTAAGACGATGGTACTGGCATACAAGGCAGTCGATGGAACTGCCCCTGCCTACCTCCAAGCATTGCTAAAGCCACACACCCCAGCTCGATCCCTCCGCTCAACTACCTCAGCTGGACGTCTGGATCCGCCATCGCTAAGAGCTAGCAAAGGCCGTTCACCAAAGTCACAACTTTTCTCGGTTTTGGGACCTCAGTGGTGGAACGAGATCCCTGCCGCTCTCAGGACCGCAGAGTCGCTCACTATCTTCCAAAAAAGACTCAAGACTCACCTGTTCAGAGTCCACTTCGACTCTGCATAGCTACCCTCCCCCTTCTGGCCACCATTGTACACTGTATTGTATTGTATTGTATTGTATTGTATTGTATTGTATTGTAGTACTTAACTGTGTAGCAACTGCAGTAGCTGCTATCATGGCTGTAACACAGGGAATTGACTGACCTAGCGATTGTGGTACTTGCACTTGGTTCTATGAACATCCTTTCTGTACCGACAGCGATATATTGATGCACTTCTTATGATAAATGTACTTATTGTAAGTCGCTTTGGATAAAAGCGTCTGCTAAATGCCCTAAATGTAAATGTAAAAAGTATTACTATCCCTTTAACTCTATTAAAACCTTTTTAACACTGTATTTATAATACAGTAGTAATTCAGATGTACTGTTCTATACAAAACAGAAATTACCATTTTACTGACAAAAACGTACCTTTCTTTTGTGTCTGAATTTGCTCTCGTCGATTGATACAAAAGCTCTCCTCCCTCCAATTTGCATTTCCCGCCTTCCTTCCAGTCGTCTGATTGCTTCACCGCAGATTTCCCTCAGAAGTGTAGTCACCCTGGTCAGTGATTTGCTGCTCCCACATACTCCATCCTCTATCATGTCCACTTGCCTCTTCCTCAAACCCTGTGACAAACTGAGACAAAAAAATACTAAACATTCAAGTTCCAATAGTTTAAGTCATATACAGATACATGAAATGCAGTGAAATGAAAAAGTAGCAGTGCCTGCAGAGATTGTGCAAAAAGAGAGAGTAGAATAAGGGCAATAATAATTAAGACAATTAGCACTATAAAGAGTATCAAGTCAGCAATAATATTACATTTAAACGTGCAAAAGAACAATATATGGTATGGTATACATGGTATGGTAAACATGACAACTACCATGACGACTATCAACTATCAACACACTATCACCATATTGGCAATTAATCCAGCCTGATTATAATAATACAACAATGATTAAAGATGAAATTAAATGTGGATTTAATCTATCAGGAATATTAGGCAATATTACAGGACATTGTTATAGCGTAACCAAAACACATTTGCGTAGCGTGAGAGAGATCGAGAGCACCTAACCTGTGCATTATTGTCATCCATGATGGTAGTGGAATGTGGGATCTGGAGAATATTGAGCCCTCTCTGATGGACCTTGTGATGGACCTTCCCCTGTGGTCGGCCTTTCTACAGATCCTGTAACATACATCATCTGTAAATATTCAAGATTCCATACCTTGTCAGACTATGCTAAGGCACAGGTTGATCATTTTATGTTTTAAATGTATTGATTTAATTGGGGGTTATACATTGTTGATGACAAAACAATATAGTATATTTACATTGAGCAACGGAAATCTTTGCAAAGTGACACGTTTTGTTATTTGGTACTCAAACACCTTGAGTTTGAAAGGATTCAGTGACCAAGAGGTTAAAGTGCACACTGTCAGCTTTAGTTTTAGGGTACTTACATCATTTTAGGATGACATTACAGCACATTTTGTACATGGTCCCCCCATTTTATGTTACCAAAAGTATTTGGACAGATTAACGTTATGCACAATAGTCATTTAGGTCCTAGGTCGCATATCATTTGCATGCAGTAACTGTCTGAAGTCTGTGATCTGTAGGCATCACTAGAGGCTAGATCTTCCCTGGCGATGTTCTCAACCCAGTCTCACCAATATGCGTACAGATCGCACGGTTTGACACTTTCAAAATGCGTGCAGTACATACGCCAAATGACCATTTCGCGTGCATATGATACGCAAAACCCAGCATTAACTACTGTGGAGGGCGGATACGTCCATTTCGCGTGCATATGATACGCAAAACCCAGCATTAACTGAATGGGAAATGCAATATTTTAGGACCGATTCACCGTTAAACGTGTTTCTAATGACATTTCTAGCGAGAAATGTACTTTTTCCTTGCATAATCTTCAGTCAGTGATTGTGTCTGATCTTTAGTTTTATAGTTATTAGGAAGATTTTATCGGCTTGCTCGCATGTTTCAACGACGTCAGGTTGTTAGGGACGCTGCTTTCGCTAAACTAGCAACTCACGTGTTTCTTGCGTTTGTGTTATTAAACCGTTACTTTATGTAACTTTTAATGATATCATCTTGTTAGAAACACGTATATCTGAGAGAGCCAACCCAGTCGCCAAAAGCATACGTTGACAGTGTACGTTTTCGTGAACACTGGATTACGTCGCATTTCAACATAAAATAGCGTGTCACACACACACACACACACACACACACACACACACACACACACACACACACACACACACACACACACACACACACACACACACACACACACACTGCATTTCGCAGCTAAATAAATAAATACTAATGCCCCGTTTACACCATCCCGCTAATGGCCGCTAATGGCCGATGGACCACCGATGTGGAAGTCGGGGTGATTCGGGTGACATCGGGCTAAAAATGTATGATCGGGTCAATTTATCGGGGTAGCATTTACACATACCCGATGTTATAATGATAATATAACGATGTATGCCAGGGAAGACACCCGAAGTGCGTTTGGCGTCATTTGACGTCATTTCGAATGACGCCAAACACGTCAAATGACGCGTTTGGCGTCATTTGGCGTCATTTCGGGAGAAGGCAAAGGGGAGACTGGTTTAGACTGATATTTATTTATATATTTATTTATATTACAATAGCGATTTTATAATAATAGAACGCCAGTTCTAAATGGGAGAAGTACCCTGTAATTATAAAAGTAGGACATCCATCCATCACCCCCTATTTATACCCAAGTGGCAGATTGAGGGTCTTCCTTAACACAATCTGGTCACTCACAATCGTTATTTGTCTAGGGTTCTCGAGGGTCTTTCGTGTGTTGAGGTTGCCGATATAAAGACGATAAAACACGATAAAGCGCGGAAGATTAACAAACATAGCCGATGTGCCCAGGAAAATTCCCGAACGATTTGCGATGTCTTACGTTATGCTCCCGTTCTATTCCCGATTATAGCCGATTAGCCCATAGCAACACCTGGTAACCGATTCTACCCCGATAGACCCAAAATTAACAAACATGTTCGTTCTTTGCAGATGTTGCCCGATGTTGCCCGATCATTGAGCATTTCTTCCCGTTTCTTCCCGTTGTCTAACGATGTTCCCGGGAAGAGTAACGGCGTTTCCCGATGCAACCACGCTATTTGCCGATGTTATAACGATAGCTGCTGATTTAGCCATCGGGCACCATCGGGGCCCACTATCGGGTAGGTGTAAACAGGGCATAAGGCAGAATAAAGAATAAATTCATTCATTATCATTCAACTTCAACATGTGTTATTACAGTATAGTGGTGGAGGGATGACGTATGTTGGCCAACCCGGAAGTGAGCGTCGCCCTGGGTGCGAGTTTATTTTTTGCAGGGTGGTAGCGGGAAGCTCGTGAATATTCATGAGGGAACTCATCCCTCATTGGCTGGGACTTGGCTCGCTGGGACTTTCTCAGAGGGCTTGTGAAAACAGAGGGCTTGTGAAAATCACGAACGCAAATAAATGAAACGTTGTTATAAATCAACACAAATCATTGTATCAATAGTGTGACACATGTTATACAGTAGTTGTTTTTAGACGAGTTAGCATAAATAAAAATATAAAATAAAAATAAAATATAATAAATACAAAAAGGATTTACTACAGTAGCCCCTGTGACACATAACAGTTTCACAGGGGCTTTTAGACGAGTGAGCTAACGTTTGTACTTACAGAAAGGTAGCTATAGAGTTGCCGTGTAGTAGGTGGGTATCATGTCTCACATTATTCGTGTTGATTTATAACAACGTTTAATTCATTTGCGTTCGTGATTTGCACAAGCCCTCTGACAAAGTCCCAGCGAGCCAAGTCCCAGCCAACAAGTCCCAGCCAATCAGGGATGAGTTTCCTCATGAATATTCATGAGCTTCCCGCTACCACCCTGCAAAAAGAAAATTCGCGCCCTGGGTTCCCTTGATAAAAAGCCAACGGGTTTTTCCATTTGATTTTGGATTATTGCAGAAAAATTAGCATCTTTGAAGCACCTCCTCAAAAACTGAAAATAAATAAAAATAACTGCTCCAAAGAAAGAAATGTAAACCAATGCATTCCGAATGGGAGTGTTTCTCAGATTTTTCCATGCTACACAGAACGAAATGTAAACCCATGCAAATAAAGACTTCATGGTCATAATCATTTAAATATCATTAATCTCCTGAGGGTGGTATTCTATTTTTTTCAACAGGGCTGCATCCAGTCACTTGACCGTCATGGTTGCTATGGTGGTTGCTATCGACCAGCCCCTCTAATCCTTACATGGCTCTAAAAACCACGCGGCAAAGGAGCTGCCGTAAACTGTGTTGTTTTTGTCGTAAACTAGGGTCTGATGGTTAAAAAATAGACAGATATTCCAAGGTATCCTTAAAAGGCAGCTTGGATGTTTTTATTTTCTGCAGTTTAGACTTCTTCTGTAACCTATTTTTGAAAGCAAAACACCAAGCTCAAGGATTTAACGAGGCAGGGTTATTTGAAACAATTTTATTTGTTTAAAAAAAAAAACAGTCTTTATTTGCATGGGTTTACATTTCGTTCTGTGTAGCATGGAAAAATCTGAGAAACACTCCCATTCGGAATGCATTGGTTTACATTTCTTTCTTTGGAGCACAGTTATTTTTATTCATTTTCAGTTTTTGAGGAGGTGCTTCAAAGATGCAAATTTTTCTGCAATAATCCAAAATCAAATGGAGAAACCCGTTGGCTTTTTGTCAAGGGAACCCAGGGCGACGCTCCCTTCCGGGTTGGCCAACATACGTCATCCCTACACCACTATACTGTAATAACACATGTTGAAGTTGAATGATAATGAATGAAATTATTCTTTATTCTGCCTTAGTATTTATTTATTTATTTAGCAGCGAAATGCAGTGTGTGTGTGTGTGTGACACGCTATTTTATGTTGAAACGCGACGTAATCCAGTGTTCATGAAAACGTACACTGTCAACGTATGCTTTTGGCGACTGGGTTGGCTCTCAGATATACGTGTTTCTAACAAGATGATATCATTAAAAGTTACATAAAGTAACGGTTTAATAACCCAAACGCAGGAAACACGTGAGTTGCTAGTTTAGCGAAAGCAGCGTCCCTAACAACCTGACGTCGTTGAAACATGCGAGCGAGCCGATAAAATCTTCCTAATAACTATCAAACTAAAGATCAGACAGAATCACTGACTGAAGATTATGCAAGTAAAAAGTATATTTCTCGCTAGAAATGTTATTAGGAACACGTTTAACGGTGAATCGGTCCTAAAATATTGCATTTCCCATTCAGATAATAAAGATTAATAAAGATCATACATTCACTGACTGAAGATTATTCAAGGAAAAAGTACATTTCTCGCTAGAAATGTCATTAGAAACACGTTTAATGGTGAATCTGTCCTAAAATATTGCATTTCCCATTCAGTTAATGCTGGGTTTTGCGTATCATATGCACGCGAAATGGACTTATCCGCCCTCCACAGTAGTTAATGCTGGGTTTTGCGTATCATATGCACGCGAAATGGTCATTTGGCGTATGTACTGCACGCATTTTGAAAGTGTCAAACCGTGCGATCTGTACGCATATTGGTGAGACTGGGTTGGATGTTCTACAGGCTTTTTGTCTTCTCTTCAGTATGTGTGTTACGTACAGTGTTCTGTATGTCTTATATGTTATGCATGGTATAGGCCTACATGTATTGTGTTCTGTTTTGTGTAGTATGTTTGTGTTGTTGTTCTGTCTCCTCCTCCTGTTTTCATTCTCCAAGTTCTCAGATGTGCGCACCTGGTCCCGATCACCAAATCACCACACCTGTTCCAGATCTCCCATCAACCATTCGCCTTTAAATAGTCCTGTGTTTGTTTGTCAGGGGGGAGTGCTTTGGTTTGAGCTGTAGCAGAGCTTTGGTTGAGCTCTGTTTGCTAGTGTTTGCTAGTGTTTGCTAGTGTTTGCTAGTGCTTGGTTTCTTTGTTGGTTTATTGTATTGTCTTTAGTTGTTACACGTTTGTTTAAACCTTACTACTTTAGTTGTTAGCAGCCTACTTTAGTTTTGTCTTTGTCTTTGTTAATTCTTTTGTTGTGCGCACAGGGTCAATAAGGACAGGTAAGATACCCTGGGGTTTACATATTTCATGCACGTAGGTTTACCCGTTGTTAATACCCTAGGTTAGAGTGAGCACCACCCACTGTACTTTTTCGGTGCAAAGCACCTGTCAATGGGGTTGGGTTTTGTTATGTTCTTTTCTTTGGTGCCACTGACAGTCCTTGTTGATCCCTGTGTTGGCTTTTTTTGTACATAAACACTTTATATTGAATTCACTTTTTGTCTTGGATTTTGTGTGACTGCACCCTCACTTGCCCAAACCTGTTGCCCTTATGTTGCGTCCTACTCCGAGCCACCAGGGGGGCGTAACATACATAGGAGCGCTAGCAGCAAAGCCAACGTCTCCTGCTCTATTGTAGAGGAGCGCATTTGGCTACTAGTACATTTCTTTGAAAAGAAACCTACAGGGTGGACCAAACCCTCAGAATCAATCTGAGTTAAAACTGCACCAGCACCAATACAGCTCGCATCTACTTCAATGGCAAACGGTTTATCAAAATCAGGAGCACTCAGTACTGGGGCATTACACAATAACGCTTTGCAGCATTCAAAGGCGATTTGACACCGATCTGACCATACAAACTTAACCAATGGACTGATCAAGTCAGTCATTGGGGCTGCAACAGAAGAGAAGTTCCTACAGAACCCTCTGTAGTAACCTGTCATTCCTAAGAATCGGCGTAACTCCCGCCGAGTGGTGGGTACTGGGAAAGACGTAATAGCTGCGATCTTGGCCTCCAAGGGACGCACTTGGCCTCCGCCCACCTGTTTACCCAAGTAGGTCACCGTCGCCTTCCCAAACTCACATTTCGCGAGGTTCAGTGTCAGAGATGCATCAGCCAGTCGTTGAAACACGGTTCTGAGCGAATCCACATGAGCAGGCCACTCTGACGAGTGTATTACCACATCATCCAAATATGCAGTACAGTTAGGCACACCACTAAACACAATATTCACCAACCTCTGGAAAGTGGCCGGTGCGTTTCGCATCCCGAAAGCCATCACGGAATACTGTAGAAAATTATCTGGAGTCACAAATGCACTGATGGCAGAAGCCCGTGGTGAAAGGGGAACTTGCCAATAACCTTTCAATAAGTCTAACTTTGTTACAAAGCGAGCTGATCCTATGGTATCCACGCAATCATCTACGCGGGGCATAGGAAAAGAGTCCGGCACAGTGACATTGTTTACCTTCCGATAATCTGTACAGAAACGGACAGTCGCGTCAGGCTTTGGAACTAATAAGCACGGAGAACTCCATGGGCTAGAGCTGGGCTGTGCTAAATTATGTTCCAATAAATAATCAACCTCTTTCTTCATCAGAGATCTCTTGTAGGCATTTACTCTGTATGGGTGCTGTTTAGTCGGTCTGGACTCACCCACATCTATGTCGTGCTCTAACACCGTAGTGCGGGTAGGCACATCTCCAAACAGACAGGGGAACTCAGAGATAAGGCAGAGTAGGTCAGCTTCCTGTTCCCTGCTTAAATGATGCATTAAAGACGGTAGTTTTAACAACATTTCTGAGTTTGTCAACCGAGGTGTCTGTTGCTGGGCATTGCGCAAACTCAGGCCATCCTCATCACTCTCTGCCGTAGGGCTCACAGCTACTGACACCGAAGCCGCAACAGTGGCTACAAGAGGCGCACTGTGAGTCTCAAGCTGAGCGTTGCCTCTAGTGTAGTACCTCTTCAACATGTTAATGTGACACACTCTGGTTTTCCGCCTTCTATCAGGGGTTCTGACTACATAATCAGTCTCACTCAAACTCCTGTCAATAGTGTACGGTCCTGAAAATCGTGCACTCATTGAACTACCTGGAATGGGCAGCAACACTAAAACCAAGTCACCTGCTTGAAAAGACCGGAAGTGCTTTCTTATCGAAATGCCGCTTCATACCCTGTTGTGCAACAGAGAGACTTTCCCTAGCGATACTGCAAGCCTCGTGCAGTCGTTCTCTGAAGCGACTGACGTAGGTCAGAACGTTTCGCTGGGTGGGCGAACTCTCGCCAGTTAGCTGGTCTCTCAACATTCTTAAAGGGCCTCTCACTGTGTGACCAAATACCAGCTCTGCTGGACTAAATCCTAGTGACTCTTGCACTATTTCCCTAACTGCAAATAAAGCCAAAGGGACTCCTTCATCCCATTCCCTACCACTCTCCATGGTATATTTCCGCAACACCGACTTAAACGTCTGATGCCATCTTTCGAGCGCGCCCTGTGACTCCGGGTGATAAGCACTCGAGATTCTGTGTGATATAGACAGTGATGTTAAAGCCTGTTCAAAAATACCCGAAAGGAAGTTGGTACCTTGATCGGTTTGCACGATCTTAGGGAGCCCGAAAAGTAGAAAAGAACTTGATCAGGGCCTTTACTACTGACTGAGCTGTTATGCTCCTAAGAGGGATCGCCTCAGGGTACCGGGTAGCTACACACATTATGGTCAACAGGAACTGGTTACCGGATTTCGTTTTTGGCAGAGGGCCAACACAATCCACAAGTACATGCTCAAACGGTTCCCCTATAGCTGGGACAGGGTGAAGAGGCGCAGGCTTTATAACCTGATTAGGCTTCCCCGTGACCTGACATACATGGCATGTACGGCAAAACAACGACACATCTCGCTTCAAACCTGGCCAGAAGAACTGTCGCAACACTCGGTCATAGGTTTTTGTAATACCTAGATGACCAGACCAGAGATGTTCATGAGCCAGAGATAGAACGGACTGTCGGTACGGTGTAGGCACAACAATTTGAAAGACATTAGTCCAGTCATTATCAAACTCAGCGCGAGATTTCCATCTCCGCATCAAGAGATCATTTTCAACAAAATAGTCACTTTCTTTATTTTTAGCGCTCTCTGGAGCAAGAGCCGCATCAAAACACTTCACCAAAGTCACGTCCTCTTTCTGAGCAGCAATCAGATTACTTCTAATCATAGGCAACCTAGTTGTCTCTTTGGTGGAAGTATCACATTGAACCTTAGGCTGGACACTCGGCTCAGCAGTAGACTGCGGAAACACAGGTGGAGAAACAGTCTGGCCGGTCAACTCAGTCGCGAACAGAGTATCCGACAAAACAACTGCTTCACCCAAACTACGTGCTTGAGCACGAGTGACCACACACACAGGGAACACTTCAGGGAAGTCCTGAGCCAACACATCAGGCTGCAAAATCTCAGGTCGTTCTAGAACTTCTAAAGCTGGCATCACTTTGCCACCAGCGATGTCATTCCCTAGTAGAAATGTGACGCCTCTAACAGGCAAAGACGGGCGCACACCCACTTTAAACACTCCATTTGCTAAGTCACAGGATAAATGTATCTCATGGAGAGGCACAGACACAAACCCCATTTCAATGCCTTGCACAAGCACACTAGAGCCACTTGAAGAGTCATTACTAAAAGGTAACACATCTGATAAGATAAAAGACTGTGCTGCGCCAGTATCTCTAAGGATACGCACTGGACACTGGTTCAACGCATTTGCGCTGAGAGAAACCAACCCGTCCAACATGAACGGTTTATAACAGGGTTCCAGATTGTCACCCTCCATCTCCGGGGCTAGGGACACTGGACCCACTAACGTTCGTACTAACAAAACCTCTTTTGGTCGTTTGCTTGGCTGCGACAGCTTGCGTTTCAACATAAAACAGTCATTCTTTACGTGACCTGTTTGGTGACAATAAAGCTCTCGTTCCTCAGTGGAGCGGAGTGGCAATGGACGTGGAGGACTAGACGGCATTCTAGCTGAGGCAGAAGGAGTAAAAGACCTACTCTCATATCGGGGACTCACAAAAGTTTGTTTGTGCGATAAAACAAACTCATCGGCAAGCACAGCAGCCTCCGCTAATGTCCCTACCTTTTGCTCATTGAGATACGTCACAATACGATCAGGCAGACTATTTTTAAACTCTTCAATGAGGACCAATTGTGACAGAGTGTTAAAATTTATCGCATTGCTTGCCTTGCACCATCGATTAAACAAAGTCTCCTTCTCACGGGCAAACTCAACAAAGGTTTTATTAGACACTTTTTTAAAAGTTCTAAATTTCTGTCTATAGGCCTCAGGCACTAGTTCGTAGGCACGAAGCACAGCTGTCTTAATACTTTCATAGCATAAACTCTCTTCTAGAGAAAGTGCAGCATAAATTTCCTGGGCCTTACCTGTCAGTTTACACTGCAGCAGTATCGACCAGACCTCTTTTGGCCATTTCAGTGAGGTGGCAACTCGCTCAAACGCAGTAAAATAGGCATCTACTTCCGCCTCACGAAATTGAGGTACCAAAACAACATTTCTGCTCACCTCAAAACCTCTCGTAGGCGCAGAGGGATCAGAATGTATGGACCTATGACCAGGTGATTGAGCTAAACTCAGAGAAGCAGCTTCCAGTTCTAGGCGCTTAAGCTTCACCTCTTTTTCTGCAGCTATCTCTAATTCAATTTTGCGGTTGGCGGTGTCCGCCTCCATCTCTAGCTCCATCTTCCGAATAGCCAACTTGTGACTGTATTCAGCGTCTCTATCTTTTTCTTGAGCCTCCAGTTGCAAACGCGCTATGCGTAGCCTATGGCGGGCATCATCACTTACCCTAGGTAAGGAAAACGGAGAGAATCGGGGCACAGTATGAGGAGGCTTAAACTCCACATTAGCGTCTGTATCTACAGGAACTGGCTTACTCTCAACCAGCCCTCTCTCAACTACTTCTTCCTCCCTGCTCTCCTTCTCTGAGCTAGAAGACAAGGATGGGGAAATAGTAGGCTCACTAGCAGTCGCACCGCTGCCAGTACCAAACACTTTTTCGTGTACTAACATCTGTACAACAGCTTCTTTCAATTCTGCTTTAAGCAGACCTGCTGATGCTTCAAATGAAAAATGTGCCGCAATGGCATACAAATCTTTTTTTCTGCAGCGATCAATCTGATCCACAGAAGGATCACTAAGAAATCCCTCAAGGTTAAACACACATTTTTTCTCAAATAGCCTTACCCAAAACTTTACCAACCTAACCAACACTACCAGCCTACTTGACGTGTGCACTGCACACCAACACTCATCAAACCCGTTGCTTAAAAGGATCAAGGATCCCGGACGAGCCCCCAATTTATGTTACGCCCCCCTGGTGGCTCGGAGTAGGACGCAACATAAGGGCAACAGGTTTGGGCAAGTGAGGGTGCAGTCACACAAAATCCAAGACAAAAGGTGAATTCAATATAAAGTGTTTATGTACAAAAAAAGGCAACACAGGGATCAACAAGGACTGTCAGTGGCACCAAAGAAAAGAACATAACAAAACCCAACCCCCCATTGACAGGTGCTTTGCACCGAAAAAGTACAGTGGGTGGTGCTCACTCTAACCTAGGGTATTAACAACGGGTAAACCTACGTGTATGAAATATGTAAACCCCAGGGTATCTTACCTGTCCTTATTGACCCTGTGCGCACAACAAAAGAATTAACAAAGACAAAGACAAAACTAAAGTAGGCTGCTAACAACTAAAGTAGTAAGGTTTAAACAAACATGTAACAACTAAAGACAATACAATAAACCAACAAAGAAACCAAGCACTAGCAAACACTAGCAAACACTAGCAAACAGAGCTCAACCAAAGCTCTGCTACAGCTCAAACCAAAGCACTCCCCCCTGACAAACAAACACAGGACTATTTAAAGGGGAATGGTTGATGGGAGATCTGGAACAGGTGTGGTGATTTGGTGATCGGGACCAGGTGCGCACATCTGAGAACTTGGAGAATGAAAACAGGAGGAGGAGACAGAACAACAACACAAACATACTACACAAAACAGAACACAATACATGTAGGCCTATACCATGCATAACATATAAGACATACAGAACACTGTACGTAACAATGTGAAATATATATACTAAATTGGATTGAGATTGGGTGTTTGACTTGTGCATTATGTTCAAAGAATAGGAAGCCCTAAAATGGGAGGACCATGTACAAAAGCTGCTTCAATGTCATTTGATATGGATTTAAATACTCAACAATTAAAGTTGACAGTATGCACTTTAACTTCATGGGCATCCTTTCAAACGGAAGGTGCTATAGTACGGAACCAAAATAATAAAACATGTGTCACTGTCCCAAAGTCGCTGCTCCTCCTATGGTTTTGTGTTTTGTGAGTAGTAGGAGAGAGAAACAGCAGAGGAGAGCAAGTTCCGAGTGGGAATTGAAATTGAAGTACAATGTTAAGATGCAATATAATCTAATGGCACATTGATCTGAGTGTAGCCTGTGTGGCAATGATGATCGTCTCTTACCACCTGTATCCATCCTTGGTCGTGTTGGTTCTTTTGAATTGCATTCTGTTGTTGCACACAGGGCATCGTTTTTTCCTTGCAACCAGCCTCTCCTTCTGGAGCCATCTTATTAATCGTTTGCCCCCTTGCGCTGTCCTCTGCAGTAATTCCCTTGTCAGTGTCATATTACTGAAAAATACACACAATTTAAAATGTAACAGATGTAACATTAGATGCAGTTGTAGTACCGGTAGATGTTCTCCGGAAGTTGGTTCTCTCGCGGGCATTCTTTTCAAACATTCTGCCAGATCGCTAAATTGCATTCCTAGCTAAATTTTACTTTGAGGCAAAATCACGTGTTGAATCACGTGATCGCCATAGCGCGAAGTAAGATTTTTAAGTCGAACAAAATTATGTTTTATTTCAGCTGTTTACTGTTCTTACACTAATGTACACTCATGCTGCCAACTATCAATAGATTATTCAAACATATTCAACATTGTCCACATTCCAGTAACTGTATTTAAAGGGGTAGTTTGGAATTTTGGACATAGGGCCTGATTCCCAAGTTAGCCTGTGTGTTCTTTATCATTGGAGACAGTTTAACATATTTCATTTCAGTCCTTCTAGTTGCTTGGCTAGCGCACGGCAACAGCAACCGCCATTAGAATCGCGCAACAATCGATAAATTCGAATTGAAAATATGTGTGAATGGAAACATACATCATATTTGGTAGGAAATACAGACTTACTTGGATCATAAACACGCACGTAAAACGACAAAAAAAGGTGTCCTTCAGGCCTCTGCAAAGTGCGCCGTGGAAGTGAGCATGCGCAGTGCGCACTAACAGTGTGACCAATTAACGAACGTAAAGAGTGGCGGAGTCACGCCCTTTCCGGTAGAGCCAATGGGACCTCGAAAAATATTTATGGGTTTCAATGGAGAGAAAGTAATTATCTTCTGGTCCCAGTCTTTATATGCCCCGGCTTACAAATATGTTGTTTATGTATTTAAATGATACATTTTCATGTTAAGAGTTTGACCGTTTATTGTGCAATTGTTTAGTTAAAGGCTGTAGAGAAAACACAATGAGAAAGTACATGTCTCGTATCTTCTGTTACTTAACGTGGACAAGACCGACAATCTCCCCATCAGCATAACTGAAACTCTCTACATGCCCCAACTTATAATGGTTTTCACCTCTTTTGATGATTTTATCCTCCATCTGGAAAAAGCCTAACATTATCAAACTTCTTCACGAAAATGTTTAGTTTTCTTTGCATGGAAAACTATCATTTAAATCCACAAACAACATATGTGTAATCCGGAGCATATAAAAACTGGGACCAGAAAATAAATACTTTCTCTCCATTGAAACCCATTTCGATCTCATATCTCGCTCTACCGGAAAGGGCGTGACTTCGCCACTCTATACACGCAGATGCATCCGTATCCCCCCCCCCCCCCCCCCATTCCATCACCGTGACCGTGGACTGCAAGTCGCATTTATTCGCCTCCGAAGAAGAAGAAGAAGACTGTCAGCTGAACACGACCACGATACCTCTATTAATTCCGGTAAGACAGCGAGCACGCGGATCTTCAAGCGGTCACTTGTGACCCGTGACCCATATTTCCCCATAAGTTAACCACAAACCATAAGTTAGCCAAAAAGTTTGCTAAAGTTTGCTACTGTTAGCTAGTACATATCAGGTGCTAAAAGAGACTACAGCTCATTTAAAACAATTTAACCGGTGACTTGGCTTTGACATAATTTATTATATTCAATATTTTTTTAATACAGTCATGCCAAAGACACGAGGAACCAGAAGAACCGGCAAGAGCCAAAACCCTGATGACCTGCTGCAGTCTGATAATGAAGGTAACTTAATGTTACATAGTTAAGGGTCTAATAACCGTAAAACCTTGTATTTTTGTGAGAAGGGTTTTTCCTGACTTAAAAGTACGGATGCACCGAATTTTCGGCCACCTTCGGTTTTCGGCCGAAATACGTTTGTGATGATGCAACAAAAAGCGCAGCCGGCACACGCTTGTCTGGATAAGCGTGCGGTGTGGACGTTTTTCAATGTTTCTGAGAAAGAGCCAAGTATAGTGATTGGCAAAAATTGCAATGCCTTGATTTTAATTACATTAATTAAGTTAGAACACAGTCATAGCCATAAATGCAATGGTAGGTACTAATAATTGGCATAATAATTTCTTTCAGTGTTTCGGTTTTCGGTGTTACAATGAATTCTGCGACCCACCGAAAAGTGTGACCCCAGGGTGCGCTGTTATACATTTTCTGCAACATGCACGAGTGAATTATAGCAAAAACATAAATAAAACATAAGATCTCCCCCCACCGTTGGGTCTTTCTTTTCTTGATACTAACATTAATTCTAAACAGTATTTTACACAGTAGCCTATAATAGGAAATGCTTAAAGGTAAATCAGCATAATTTAACACTGAATGTAGCTTTTTATGGGTAAAGAAGGACCGTACTAAACGACTATCAATTGTATGGGTCCGTAAAATGCTAGTCAAATCAATCAACTGTATTTATTAAGCACCTTTTAGTCAGGTTCACTATGTAATGTTGCCAGAATTTTCTGGAGAGTATCAAAACTATACATTTTTGGAAACGTTATTGTGTAAGCAATCAGAAAAATAATGTTTCCATTTGCCCTGATACCTATATGCCCGCCATCTTGAATTTTACAAAATGGCTGCCGTGAAAAAGGTTTTCGTCAATATCTCAGCTTCTAAATAACCTGGAGATTTTATTTTTACAGCTAAACTACCATTTTCAGGGCCAAGGAATCAAATGGTGACAAAATAAGTCTTTACATATCATCACTATCGTCGTCATCATCAGTTTCATACTTATTCTGTGTGTCCTCATCATTCTGACACGCACTGGCAAAGATCGGTGCAGGATAAGTTGTTTTTTCTGCAAGAACATCTGGCAGAAGAACAGTCTCTTTTGCATTGACAGCTAACCATCTCAATGATGGCCTCTGGAGCTGGAAGGGCATTTGTCATGGTTGGTTTCAGCTGGCTATCAGACTCCTTGTGGTAGCCATTCTGCAGGGGATCCATCTGAGAATCTTGCAGAGAAATGCTGGCCTGTCCCCACACTCTGGCTTGGATATGGACTCTCAGGACATGTTGTCTCAGAGCTCCAAGGGTAGGAGGTAGCTTATCACTTTCTGCCATATGCTTGCAGAAGAGATGCCATCGTAGTTCGGAGATGGTCTTGATGTAGATGCCTTTGGAGGAGTAGGCTGCACAGACGAAGCTAGCCAGAGTGGCCAACATAGTTTCGGTCACTTCTTCCTCTGTTGAAAGCATCTGCAGTGAACTGATTACATCTTTATCTGCCTTCATGTAGACTTGCAGCCAGGTTGCTTGGCCTATACCTGAGAACCTTCCAGTGTTGTCAGCGCCAGTGAACGCATGGAAGGCTGGCAAAGCCTTTGCTCTTTCTGACCCTATTGCTCTCCATATTGGCTCTATCCCCATAACCCCAGAGGCCATGGAAATGGACGTGTTCTTCAGCATGAGGTCATAGTTTGCTATGACCAATACTAGGACATCTGTGTCTGGGGAGAAGAAAACCATCTTTGCATCCAGTGGTTTTCGCTGTGATGCCAGCACAGCCTGGTAGATCAACCGTGTGTCTGCTTCTTCATGATTGTTGTCCTGGAACATCAAGTCTTTGTTGCCCTGAAGAAGAGGTGATGACCAGTTTTTTTCATGTACTTTTGTACTCTAGAGTCTTTGCAGCATGATAGTTGGTCAGGTCCGCCTTCGTCTTGTCATGTTAAAGGAACCTGCTCATTGGGATGTGTTTTATGTTTGTGTCATCTTGGACCTGATACTGGATTGGGGCTCTTCCTTGCCTTATTTTATCACTGGTAGCACTCTTCAGAGAATCATCCCTGTGTGTGTCAAACACAAGGATGATTTCATCATAATCTCGTGTGAGGGACATCAGCCTGTCGTTGAAGCATTCACTGAGATGTTTGACTGTCACTATGGTTGCTGGTTTCTTGGCCATTTTCTGCAGAAGAACCATTGCATCTACCAGGGCTATCTTGGGACTTGGAGCATCTGGTGTGGTGTCCATCCCATTTTCTGGCTGCTGATCTTCCTGTGGAGTTTCTGCTGTAGCGAACTTGTTAAGGAGGTGGATCAACTTTGATTTGTCCAGGCATGGTAGGATTGTACCATCTGGAGCAAAAAGGGCTCTTGGTGTCATAGTGAATTCCTAGTTCCCAATGGCCTCTTTCTGGTTGATGTCTCTGCTGGACCTAGCCAGTACCGTCAGTCTGCTATACAAGTCCTTGGTCTCCTTTAGATCCACATTCTTGTCTCTGAGTTTTACTGTGATTTTCTTGTTTGCAGACATGAACATCTTGTTTTTCTCCTTCTTTACTGGTGCCCATAAGCTGACATCTCCATTAATTTGCTCTGAAACGTAGTCTTCATACTGCTTTTGACCAGTCACATCGGCATTCAAGATCTTTGGTACATACTCATCAGGGATATAGGCATGAGTGATCACATTGTGCAGCTTGTCACCTTCAACAGCAAATGGGTTTCCGTGTTTCAGTATGGCTGCCTTGATCTTTTCAATAATATCATGCACCTTCTTGACAGCACTTGGCCCAAGGTCATGATGCTCTCTGATTTGGTCAGGTTCCAAGTCAAACTGACTCTTGAACTGTTTTGCAATACGGGATAGTTCTGGTGTGACCTAGAAGAAGCCCTGTCTAGCATTTGCATTGTTCGAGATGCCGACGAGTCCAAAATGAATTTTCCTCAGCTTGTTCAAATGCTCGCATGCATGGTCCACACCGATGAATACAAAGGGAATGTCATTCTTATTGACTGCAATGTTGCCTAATTGCAGCTCTTCCCAGGTTGCAGGGTGATTGGTCCTCAGATAATGCATGTCTGTGATGTATCTGGGCCAGTCGCTTGTATTTAATCCGGTCAAAGGCGAAGAAGAGCTTGCTTAGCTGCTCTCCGGCTTGGAGATGAAGCTCCAGCTCAGCATTCCGGGTTGCAGCAACAAAGAACAAGATTGCTTCTACTCGATGTTTTCCTTGTTGTTGCAGACCCATAGTCATCAGCTTCTATCCAGGCATCATCGATGCCGGAGTTCTCCATGGAGGTACCAAGAGCGCGGAGGGCAGCCATGACAACATGTAGCTCTCCCAGTCATGGGACAACTGTGCGTTTTGTGGTAGAAATTAATGATTATATTCTATGGTAAGCTATGATTATTATTAGGCCTATATATCTAATGGTAGAAAACATGCAAAGCGCCTTGGATTTTGATCCAGGGCTGGTCACGAGGCCTGGGAGTCTTGGGTCAGAGCAGGGGTTGGGGCGCAACCCCCCAGGAGCAGGAAGCTACTGACACGATGTATGCTGACTCCACTTCCGGGGTCCTAGACTATCTCGGTGACCATCTGTTTAGAAGAATTTGTGTTTGATTATATGTGGACACCTAAAAAACAAGAAACTGCTGAGTACTGTGCTATTGTTTGTTTAAGAAGAGAATGGAATCTGTTGATGAGAAGTGTCTCTATAGACCCACTCAGGCTGTTGTCGTTGTTGCTTTTCTGCACGATAAAGTCTTTTGTTAATTCTTGCTCCGGACCCCTCGTTTTCATTTTACTCTCTCTCTCTCTTGAATTAGTCTAAGTGTTATATATCTCAGTTAATCCACAACATAAATTGGCGTCACGATCAGGACTACAAAGGGACAGACCAATTGCCGGGCTGCTGGACGGGGCACAAAATTAATCTTGGTGAGTTTGGCTTACCACAATTTAATGGTTGGTTGATCTGTTTTTGCCCTGTCTGAACGCTTGGTAAATGGGTAAAGTGTCTCTTTAGTCAAAACGAACCTAGGTTAAAGAGAGAAAGAGAGACGGGAGCTCCGGAGGAGATTGACGTGCGCGCGCACATATGGCATAACGCGTTCTGTGGTTCTAAATGACCAAGACGCTTTGTGGCTCCCTATTTTGACACAAGTTGTTGTTATTGGTGTTTTGGTGTTTTGTTTAAATAGGCCTTCTGTAAAGTCCTGTGGCTGTCTTCTGAAGGAAGGAAGGACAGTGCAGTGTTTTGTTTAAATAGGCCTTCTGTAAAGTCCTGTGGCTGTCTTCTGGAGGAGGAAGGACAGTGCAGGTCCGCAGGTCGGTTGAAATAGGCCTACCTGTTGGATGACTGAGAGTATCCCAGAAAGCTGGGTTGGAATTCATTGCCGTTGATGAATTCATTTTTATTTGAGAAGGGCTTCCGTCGGATACCGACGGGTGAATTTTAGATTCTTTGCTTGGACCAGTTGGACTGCAGAAAAGGGGGGATTTTTAGATTCTTTGCTTGGACCAGTTGGACTGCAGAAAAGGGGGGATTTCTAATTCCGGTCTTGGTATCTTGAGAAAACGGGCTTCTCGCATTTTTGAATAGATAAGTTTCTTGGTTGGAGTACCGCATGAGTTGGTATTTTGAGGAGTTTCTTGTTTGTTCGTGATCTGGTCGAGTGTGTATGTGATTAGCCATTATTTTGAAGGAATAGACTAGTTGTGTGAAGCATCGTTTGTATGGGTTCAATGCCCTAAACGTGATCCAATTGAACTGCAGATATTGGATCTGGAGGTGGGGCCAGTCTTTAATTCTGATCTTGGTGCTTTGTGGCAATGATTCTTGTTTGAAGTAATTGATAATCATAAATAAATTAGACGGATAGAGAATAGTTAATTTGTTGAAGTACTGAATAAATGTGTAAATCTTCCTTGACTTAAACATAATCACGTTGACTCTAACTGCATGTGCACGCGCAAAACACAGGGGACGAGCAGGAGCCTGCAAAGCAGGGAGGGAGACGAGCGCCGGGGAGGAGTTCACGTTTGTAGCTTAGAGATAATAAAGTATTGAAACTAACTAGTAGAATAAACTCAAATAAATTGTATCAATAAATAGTGTATTTCAGAATAAATAAATAAAATAAATAAAGTAATAATTAAAAATGGCACCAACAGCAGTAGAAGTTTTGAGTAGAGACAACCCACTCCTCAGAAATGAGATAAAACGAATTTCTGAGAAGTGGGAGAAGCGGACTGTTAAATCAGGCACAATATGGCCTGCGGGAGGGACTTTTGATCCAACGATGTGTAGAGACATGGAGGTAGTAATAAGGAACTACAAACCTAACAGAAGTGGTAAAAAGGCTTTGGAGAAGAGAGACAGGGAAAAGTTAGTGCTAGCTTTGTTCGAAGAGGAGGGAGAGAGGTGGTGCGCATTACAACGAGTGGCCAGGAAAAGAATCACAAAGAAAGAAGAGGCTCAACCTTTGCCTCTGAAGCTTGAGCCACCGCCGTACAAACCAACTAAAATGTATCCACTGTTAACTGGCAACATAGAAATTAAAGGGGAAGTCACACTAGATTAAGGAGATAATAAATGTAACACACAGGAGAGGAGGGGTGCACCCATACACATGGACTGTTATGAGGGGATTAGGAAAGCAAGGGAAGAGTGTAACAATGCTGACATTTGTTGTAGTGAGGGTGAAAACGAGAATGAAGGAGAGGAGGAGGATGACATTGAGCATGTTGGTGAAGGGTCATCACAACCATGTGTAAAACACATTACTAAGAATGCTAAAAGGAAATTAAAGAAGCGGAACGAAAGAAAAGAGGAGTGGTCTAGTGGGACACAAGGGGCAGAGGAGCCTGGCTGCAGTACATCATTACTAAGCCCCACACCACTCGAGTTAGATGAGAAACTAAGGAAATCACAAAGAGGAAAAAAGGCACCCGACACCGTCCCAGGAATTTTTCCTATTTTAGTCAAAGGACAACAGGTCCACTATCAACCGTGGGGCTCACAGGACTTGGAGGGAGTCATTTCAAAACTCCCTAACATTCATAACGGGGCGTCTAAATGGATTAGAACATTTGAGGAACTCACAGTGGGAAAGCTAATGGCAGTGGGGGACCTGAAAGCTCTGTTGGCAAGAGTATTGGGGTTATCTAAAATGGAGTCTGTACTGAGGAATGGAGGGTTGGATATAATGGACGGAATGTATGATGGGACTACACTTGATCGCTACAGAGTGGAGATGTGGGCCACACTCAGAAGGGAGTTCCCGACCCATATCGATCATAAAAACATGAGAGGTCTCCCCATCAATGACACAGAGAATCCTGCATCCTACCTGCAGGCCCAAGTGGACAGATGGCGCTTGGAGACGAATGAGGATCCTGAGATCCATCCTGTGTTTTCGGTGATGTTCAGAAACTCTGTGATAGAGATTCTACCAAGCCCAATCAAAGTTAAGCTGGATGATGTGGTTGGACTGGTTACAAATAAATCTCACAGAGACTTTTGCGATCATGTGGTTCATGCAGTGGACAAATATCGGCAGAATGAACACAAAATGCAGGAACAAAGCAAAGAGGTGCAGAGGAAGCTGTCTCAGCTTCAGTTGGAAGAACTCACAAGAAGAGAGAAAGAGAAGAAGAAAACTGGCGGTTGTTTCAGAACCTGTTGATACAATATTGCAAGCCGTCCAGCAGGGCGCACCACAAACCCAACCTCCTCAACAGGCATTCTCCCCCCCAGTACAACAGCCTCAGAACCAATGGTCACCCACTCCACCTGCCATAAATATACACACACATAACAATGGGAACCCAATGGGTGGGAACAAGCAGAATCACAACAAGGGGCCCCAGGGACAGTATAAGAATAATCAGCAACAGGGGTCCCAAGGGCAGTATAAAAATAATCAACAGCAAGGATTCCAAGGACAACGCAGAGGTCCTTTAATATGTTATGGGTGCAACCAGGAAGGGCATATGAAGAGAAATTGTTTGACTAACCCTCTTCCATCCCAGCAAGGACAGGGTAACGGTTATCAGGGGAGGCAAGATCAAGGGAACTACAACCAGGGACAACAGGGTCCCTTTATGGGTCAGGGATACTAGGGGTGCCCAGAGAATTCACAGGGGGAGGGTCAGCTTGGAGCAATCACAAAACAAGCTGATGAGGAACCAATACTGCAGGTTCTGATAAATGATAGAGGCACACCAATGATGGCTGACACTGGAGCCACTTACACTTGCGTAGGTTCAAAATATGCCTCTCACCTCCCCATGGCAGGAAAATTCGCCAAAACTGTAGGATTCTCGGGACACACGCAGTTAATACCTATGACAGCTCCAGTAACGCTAAAACTGTACGGACGTACAGCCAAGCTACCCATCTTGGTATCAGACACTACACCGGTTAATTTGATTGGAAGGGATGCATTGTGTAAATTAGGATTGCAGATATTATGTACACCACAGGGCATAATGATTGAAACCACAGGAACAGCATCTCAAATGACTCTATCAAAGCCTGACACTTCAAATGTGTATTGGATAGGTAGAATTCAGGACCAGGTAAAAGAGGCAGTGGGAAAATGGGGTAGCTATATCAAGGCTCAGATCCCAAATGCAAGGGAGTCAAGGATAGGATATCATTGCACCCTAATGTATGACCCAACACAGGACCCAGATTTGGAAAACGAATGGCAGGAGAAAGCGGCAGGAAAAGCAGCAGAGATAGAGTCTCAGTACATAGTAATTGGGCCACAAGGAGCAGCCATGATGATACAAGATGCAGATCAATCATCAGCGATAAAGGATTGGTTTAGAGACACTAACAAAGTTGCCCGTATTACGTTGTTGATAAACAGGGGATTTGAAGCAAAAGATCTGGGGGAAATGATGTTTAATGAAAAACAACAAACTTGGGAAAACACAGAGAATCCATTGGTTCTCATGTCATGTTGCGGGAAGTTTTTGAAGATTTTGTGTTATGCGCATATGACAGGAATCTTACAGGAAGTGGAGGTGGTTCAGAAAAAACAACGGCAGATGACAATAGAGGAACCATGGGATAGGCGGAATGAGATGAGAAAAGAAATGTTGGCAGCCATACCTGGACAGGTGTGGTCGAGGTTCGATACAGATGTGGGTTTGGTACATTCAGCTAACCCAGTGGTAGTCCGGACTAGACAAAATGTTAAGCTACCATGGGGAAGACAGTACTACATGAAACCAGCGGCTGAGATAAGAATAGCTTCTACCATAGAAGGTTTAATAACAGCAGGAGTACTAATAGAGACCAAAAGCAACTGTAACACTCCTCTGCTTCCAGTGTTAAAAGCTGACAAAGAAAAGTGGCGGCTGGTGCATGATCTACGAGCTGTAAATGATGTTGTTGAAGACATGCATGCAGAAGTTCCAAATCCACACACGCTGCTGACCAACATCCCTCCAGATGCTAAATACTTTACAGTAATTGACATATGTGGAGCATTTTTCAGTGTGCCGCTTGCGGAGGAAAGCAGACATCTATTTGCATTCACGTATAAAGGTAAACAATACACATACACAAAGATGCCACAAGGATTCAAACATTCCCCACATTTGTTTAATCAAGTGCTGAAGAATGATTTGGAGGAATTAGAATTGCATGGAATTCTGATACAGTATGTGGATGATCTTCTGATATGTTCCCCCACAATGGAACAATGTCACGAGGACTCCATGTCTGTATTAAGAAAATTGGAAAAAGGCGGGCACAAGGTGTCAGAGAAGAAATTACAATATTGTCAGACAGAGGTTGAATATCTAGGCAGGTTGGTAGCACATCAAACTAAAACCATAGCTCCTAGTCAGCTGGAAGGGATTGGTAAAGGACCCAAACCGGAAACAGTCAGACACAGGATGACCTTTTTGGGGATGACAGGATTTAGTTCAGATTGGATAGAGAACTATGCTTTGAAAACTGCGTCATTGCGAGAAATCATGAAGGAGGCAGGAACAACTAACCTACAAGCTCGGTTAACATGGAATATAGATGCATCAGCGGCATTCGAAAGCATAAAACGTGAAATGCAAGGGGCAAGCACATTGGCAATTCCAGATTACACCAAACCGTTCCTGTTGTATGTAGCTAATAGGAGTCAGGGCTATGCATCGGCAGTGTTAATGCAGGACTTGTGTATTGGTAGGCGGAGTCAACCAATAGCATGCTACAGCTCAAAGTTGGATGCGGTAGCACAGGGCTACCCACCTTGTTACCAAGGTTTGGCTGCAGTACAATATGCCTATGACAAGGCCTCATCCATCACAATGGGGTATCCGGTGACGATTCGCACACACCACAAAATCACAGAGTTGATTGAGAAAGGAAAGTTTGTGTTAACGGATGCTAGATTGTTGGATTATTTGACATTACTAACATTTCCAGATGTAACCATAGAAAAATGTTTCACGGTGAATCCAGCAGACAGAATTCCACATGATTTTGAAGGGACACCACATGAATGTGTGGCTGATTCTCTCACTTTTACTAAACTAAGGCCTGATCTATTGTCTGAGCCCATGGTTGGGGCAGAAGAGGATTTCTTTGTGGATGGATCATGTTTCAGAGATCATTTGGGTAACCATGCAGGTTTTGCAGTGGTTAGACAGAATCCCGACCACACGTTCGCCGTTATTCGTAGTTCTCAGTGCGCACAGCCATGCTCAGCACAGTTGGCTGAGTTGAAGGCTCTCACAGCGGCCTGTCAAGAGGGTGCGGGTAGATCGGTCAACATCTACACAGACTCTGCATATGCGCACGGCGTATGTCATTTGTTCGGGGCAGTGTGGAAAATGAGGGGGTTTAAGAAAACTGATGGATCCCCCATATTGCATTGTAATCAGATTGTGGAATTGATGTCGGCATTGTTGCTGCCAAAACAAGTGGCAATAATCAAATGTCGAGCACACAGAAAGGGCGTTGACTACATCACGAGAGGTAATAGCGCTGCAGATGAGGCTGCAAAAGTAGCTTCGGACAGTTGCAGGGCAATCCAGTCAGTGTTATCCATGCCTGAGGCCGCGCCTAGTGAGGACGACATTGTCCGCATGCAGGAGAAAGCTGGTGTCTATGAGCAGAACATGTGGCTGAAAAGAGGGGCTATACGCTCCCCCACAGGGCTATGGAGAACTCATGACGGGATGATGTTGGCGCCTACGGCACTGTTGGGGTTACTGATCACTAATGCGCATGGTTTTGACCATTGCGCAAGGGGGGAGGTTTTGAGGAGAATTAGAAAACAAGGTTTTTCTTGACCATACTTGCAAACAATGGTTGACAACCAGCTAAATGAGTGTGGAGTATGTGCAAAGAACAATGTAAGGAAAACAATCACTATTCCATTGGGGCACATTCCTACACCTGAAGGACCATTTAGACATTTGGTCATGGACTATGTTGACATGATTAAAAGTATAGGTGGTAAAAGGTATATGTTAGTTATCATAGACAGGTTTAGCAGATGGCTAGAAGCAGTCCCATCAAAAGACCAAAGTGCAGCTACAGTGATTACATTTCTAACTAGAGAAGTCATGCCAAGGTTTGGAATTCCGTCAGAAATCAGCTCAGACAATGGGGCTGCTTTTATTCAGAAAACACTGAAACAAGTAATTCAGCATTTGCATGTCAAACAAAGATTAGGCTGCGTCTACCATCCTCAATCACAAGGTATGGTGGAAAGAGTTAATGGGACGCTAAAAACTAAAATTAACAAAATTTGTGCAAGTACTAAATTGAATTGGATTGATGCATTACCACTGGCACTAATGAGTTATCGCATGCAAGCTAACAGAACGACGCATCTAACCCCGCATGAAATGCTTACGGGTCGACCCATGCCTTCACCTGTCATTCGAGGGCCTCATAAAGGACCTCCATTAGAACAATTGGAAACTGAATTAAGACGCTATATGGGACAACTGGCATACACAGGCTTGTTTTGCAACAGGAGAAAGGCAGAGTTCCAGAGTTGGAGGAGGAGCCACCAAGGGGGGTGGAGCCGGGTGATCACGTGTACCTCAGAGTCTTCAGGAGAAAGTGGAACGAGCCCAGGAGAGAAGGACCATACAAAGTCACCAACGCAACACCAACAGCCATCCAAGTGGAAGGAAGTGCCACGTGGTATCATCTCAACCACTGCACAAAAGCCGCTCAACCTAAAGCCAGGGATAAGTGTGAGGAGGCGGAGCCAGACGCAGACACACCTGGGGCTGACCAGCTGCCCCAGGACCAGATCCAGTCGAGCCAAGAGATTCAGCAACATGATGTTGCTGAAAATGGGGAGCCTGTTTCTGATCCTTTACGGGTTGTGCCAGATTCCGCTGGCACAAGCACAGACCCCGAGGAAGGATGAAACCACGGGGACAACACAAACCTGGAAGGGCCAGGAATCAGGGGCTGGTACTGAAGGAAGCCAGAGAGAAACACAGGACAATCCGGCCCCAACTCACTCAGGAATAGTCAACAAGAAAGGGAAAATTGTCTTATATGCTCAGATACCACCGCAGGACCGAGTTAATGAATTTGTTTTTACTGTTATGTCGGATAACCAACCGTTATGTGCATTAACCTTCCGCCAGAATCATGTGCATAGGAAAAATCGGTGTGAAGTAAATATCCAATTTAATCCAAGGAAATGGTGTTTAACAGTAACGTAAAACAGGAAAAACATGGGACTATAACAGAAAGTATCAATTAAATATGAGAGAATATATATTTTTTAAAGCAGTATCAGACAGAACGTTCAATTTTACATTAGAAGCAGACGACCCTTGTGCAATCAAAAATCAACTGGGTAAGGTTGTTGAGATTGATCAAAGCAATCCGCTAAAATCTTCAGATAATGACAAAGTAAATGTAACCACAGCCACCGTAAAAGTAGATCAACCTCCAGTTGGGGATAATGGGATGAATTCATTGGTAACCATTGAGAGATTAAATTCAACTCTAGATGCAAGTAAGACTAACGAAACTTCTGATATCTGGGATTTAGCACACCCTTCAGTCACTGATGTAACTTCTACTAAAGAGTCAACCACAATACTAGCAACCACTAACATAACTCCAATTAGAGAAATAACAACAGTCATGAGTGATCAAATACAACTAACAACAAATGATACAGCAGCAACTGCTCAGAGTCAAATACAACTAACAACAATACTAGCCAAAGTAGAGGTGACCACTTTGGCTAGTATGGTAATGTCTAAAGAGGATAATATAGTAACACTGGCAACCGCAATGTCAATGGTCAATTCACAAGCTATGGCGACAAGGATCTTAACATCGACCTCAATGTCTCTTGAAGAGACTCTTGTAGAACAGACAACTGTTCGGGAGGGGAATAAATAGGGATGGGAATCGAGAACCGGTTCTTGTTCAGAACCGGTTCCGAGTCAACCAATTCCTTGGAATCGTTAGCAAGCCTGCTTAACGATTCCGCTTATCGGTTCCGGTCGCGGCAAATGCGTCGTGACGTCACACACACGCTGCTTTGATTTGGTTCAGAACGCAGCAAACATGTCGCCGCCGAGGAAGAATCGCATTGTGCGTTCACACCAAACGCGACGGGGCGACAAGATCCCATACAAAGTGAACATAGAGACGCGTATAAGGGCGAGTTTTTCGCGGGAGAAAACCGATGACAAGTTTTTGTCGTGATGACAGCCAATCAGCGTTCAACAGCGTGATAACTGAGTGACATGTGTAACGTAACAGCCAATCCGCGTTCAGCCGTCAAACTCAGTGCAGTGCAGTCCGGGTGAACCGCGGAATGGAGGAGAAAGTGATTGTTGCAGTTTGCGACTCCCGGAGCTCTATATATAATAGTATATAATATATTATATACTATATTATAATTGTATATATAATATCACGGCCAACAGCTCTGTCGCCTCCGGATGGCCGTAGCGTGGGGAGCTCTCATAGGGATTCGGCTTCTCGGGGTTTGTTTACCGGCATTGCTATGGTTTCCGGTCTTGTGTGTTCCAACGGTTTATTAGGTAGGCCCATCTAATAAATCTCTGTCTAATCCTTGCTTCATTTTGTTTATGTCAGTTTAATTTTGTTACAAGTTGAATGCAAATGAGCACTGTTAGAATTCCAAAAGGCACAAGCCCTTACTTGGCTGTTTTCAGTCTGTGTTTTTAGTTGTATGGCACATAATGATGGCATTTGGGCTTAAAAAGCTAAACATATATCTTTTCGTCTAGACCAATTGATTTGAAAATGTAAAATTTCCTAATACTAGAAGCACTTCTGATCAGATATTAAAGAGATGTAATGCAAACAAACACATTTATACTTATTTTCTCACCCAATGAGAATCGATAAGAGAATCGATAAGGAATCGGATCGATAAGCAGAATCGGAATCGGAATCGGAATCGTGAAATTCTTATCAATTCCCAACCCTAGTAATAAAACTAAAAAACTTGGTCACCGCTCGACAGCTAGGACCCTAAAACAATATAAACCTGATCCCAGTGGCCGCATCAGGGTCAGAACCTCTGACCAACTGTTTAGACAGGCCAAAGCAAATAGGTGGTATAAATGGGTTGAATTTACAGGAAAACAAATAGAGGCAGACAGCTGTTATTTGTGTAGCAAAAATCGTCAGGATGCAATATATGTCGTAAATACTAAGTATGATTTTGAATTTTGCTTAGAAGAACGGACGCAGCAGGAGCATGATATAGAGGTCAATTTGAATAGAACGCGAACAGAAGGTATTCCATATCAGAAAAAGTATGTTATATGTTCAATGAAATGTTTTCTGCTGTTGGGATCGAGTCAACATAACAAATATCTTGAAGATAAATATGACGGAAAGCCATGGAATGTAATCATGAAAAGATGCCGAGCATTTGACATAACTCTATCACAAGAAATAGGCGAAGTAACAAGACCAAAACAAACCAATTTTCAAATTGAAGAGGGATTAGAATGCTTTCAAAATGACGAAGGAAACAAAAATGCCAGCGATGTGGGTAGTATACCAGAGGAACAATGTAACATAATTTGGAATGTTACACTATTCGATATAGACGGGAAACGAATGTTATTACAATCACCTGCGATTAAAAATGTTCAGCTTTTACCAGGCTCTCAGCAGAAGTCTAGAGAGAACTACATGTCAATGCTGTGGAGTGATGGAGCATTCGTGAGCCAGGACAGAGTGGTGGCAGATCAGTTTTGGCTTTGCGGTAATAACATAATTCGTCCCGTACTTGCTAAAATGTGGAGAGGACGATGCGCAAAAGTCCAAGTGGTTACAGAGATTGCAATACGTGTACCATCAATAAAAGATGTTGTCGGTAACTTAGAAACAGATAACCTAAACAGGCGGAAGAGAGCATACGAGGCAGACGAGGACATAAAAATTGATAAAATAGGACAACCCAGGGGAATACCCGATAAATTTAAGGCACGAAGTGAAGTAGCAGCAGGATTTGAGGCACTACTGCCAGCGATGGGAATTGCTAAAAATGCGGAATGGATCAATTATATCTTTTACAACCAACAAAGGTTTATTAACTACACAGATGATGCATTATCCGCATTGGGTGAACAGCTGACAGCCACAAGCGCTGTGGCTTGGCAGAACAGACAGGCCTTAGATTGGCTTTTAGCAGAAAAGGGGGGAGTTTGTGCTCTTATAGGTGAAATGTGTTGTACTTTCATTCCAAATAATACTGCCCCAGATGGATCATTCACACTTGCGATGAACAATCTAAAACGTTTAAGAAAAGAGTTAAAGGAAAACGCAGGCCATGATCAGGGAATGTTTGGATGGCTTGAAACAAGGTTTAGTATGTGGGGAATGATGTTCGCAAAGATAGGTGCAGTGGTCCTGATAGTACTAACAGTAATGGGTCTGATCTTCTGCTGCTGCATTCCCATAGTCAGATCCGTAATAGCATCCAGGCTTTCTAAGGAGATGGCCCTCATGGTGACTGGCATAGAGGAGTCGATTGAATGGGAGAGGATGCTCTATGGGGAGATAGATTGGAGTGAAACTAGAGAGGAGACCGGACTGTGAGAATCGGACATCAGAAGGAGGTCCTATTTTCTTAACTGGTGACCTCTCCATGTGAACCACAACCATTGCAACAGTGTGAACAAATGGACATTGGACTAATGGGTTCCAGGGCGTGGTGGCTGCGAACAGCAGCAACTACAATGCCCAAACCCCCCACGTTTATATAGTATACCGGTACATGACGATAATCAGAGCTGTCAAAGTCTATGCATGCTTGTGGACAATCTTAATTTTTAATTTCTATTATTTTACTTATTTTTTGAAATATCATTTTTTTTGGGGTTTCATATTTTTATGTCATATATTCTGAAATGCAAATTTTCAATGCATGCTGAAAATACTATGTTATGTGTGTGAATTCTAGTTAGACATTTGATAGATCTTTTTACCTTAAAAACAGGTTGAAATTCCTGAGAATCATGCAGGTTGAGATCCCTGAACATGCTTAAAGGTTTTTAACGATGATCAAATGTAGTGTAAAAAATATGACCTAAACGACTGTTATGTTTTTGTTGTGATCTTGTCAGACACAAAAGGGGAAATGTGTGGTAGAAATTAATGATTATATTCTATGGTAAGCTATGATTATTATTAGGCCTATATATCTAATGGTAGAAAACATGTAAAGCGCCTTGGATTTTGATCCAGGGCTGGTCACGAGGCCTGGGAGTCTTGGGTCAGAGCAGGGGTTGGGGCGCAACCCCCCAGGAGCAGGAAGCTACTGACACGATGTATGCTGACTCCACTTCCTGGGTCCTAGACTATCTCGGTGACCATCTGTTTAGAATAATTTGTGTTTGATTATATGTGGACACCTAAAAAACAAGAAACTGCTGAGTACTGTGCTATTGTGTGTTTAAGAAGAGGCTGGAATCTGTTGACGAGAAGTGACTCTATAGACCCACTCTGTTGTCGTTGTTGCTTTTCTGCACGATAAAGTCTTTTGTTAATTCTTGCTCCGGACCCCTCGTTTTCATTTTACTCTCTCTCTCTCTTGAATTAGTCTAAGTGTTATATATCTCAGTTAATCCACAACAGTTTCAGGTCAGGTCTGTCATCTAGCAGTTTGACCACCTTCTCATAAAGAGCCATGTCAAAAGAAATGACAGTGGGGTGATCTTCACCAACAGCCAGCTTTCTGAGTTGACTTGCTTGCATGATTACAGTCAGCAGGGTTGACCACTCGTGTGCCACCTCTGGGAGTAGTGGTAGGGCTCCGACCTGGGTCAGTGGCTTGCTTTCAGACAACAGTGAGTTGTATCCTGCCCAGCCAGGAATATTGCTTGATTCTTCCCCTGCTTCCATTCTGGACCAAGCAGTAGCAACAATCCATCCTAGTTGTGTCAGCTGGTAGGATCCTGAGATTCCCTTGCTGGTGACAAAGAGGTCTGTTCTCTTGGCAAGCTGTGGTTTTGGCTTGTCACAGTGCAGCATATCTACATGGTATGGAGTTATAGATATACTCTGGGCATATCCTATCTTCAAGGGTGGTGCAACTTGTTCTCCAGGAACCTCTGCCTTCTGGTATACAGCAGTAATCGTTCCATGGGTGGTTCCTTTACCGTCAGCAGTGTCCTCTGAAAAGTCTGTTATCTATTGCGAAGAACAAGAATGGTGGTACATACAGACCTTGGAACTCTCTGGTGTTTTGTACACAGCATTGGCCAGAGCTGTTTCCAGTAGGAGGGTACGGCCATACGGAATACAGTAATCATGTGCACTGAAAAGATCCATCAGCATCTTGTTGCGGGTGACGTGATGAATAGTCAGAGCCAGTCTCAGGACCTGTGGGTTTTCAAGCGCGATCCCCCTACTGGAGCCCCGAGGCATTACCAACAGATTGACTAATCATTAAACCAAACAGATAAGGATCTGAATTACCTATCTGCATTCCTCTTCTTGGTATTACTCATTAGTTGCATAGTTCTCATATACATTCACAACTACTATAAATTTAATTACATATTCTAATAACTGAAATTAGCTTTTCAAATTAATTATGTTTACCTCAAAATAAATTGTATGTATGAATAAATTGTTACATACAACTTGTCACACTTACATGTAGGGTAGAGTAACCTGTTCAACATACACAATATAGACCTACTACAATAATCAGACCACTAGATAAAAATGTCCTTGTGGTTGGTGCTTAGTATGCCGAATGACCAATTTGTCTTATGAAATTATGAAATTAGTAAGTATTTGCAAGAACTGCTGTAACAAATGTCTCAACACCTCTGCAACTAGTAACATTGGATTCCACGGCCCCATTGGATACCAAATGGTAGTTTAGCTGTCAAAACAAAAGCTCTAGGTTATTTATTAGATGAGATATTGACGAAAACATTTTTCACGCAGCCATTTTGTAAAATTCAAGATGGCGGCCATATAGGGCTCGCGGCAAATGGAAACATTGTTTTTCTGATTGCATATACTATAAGGTTTCCAAAAATGTATAGTTTTCATACTCTCCACAAAAAGCCAACGGAAGTTCAAATCCAACCATAATGAACCTGACTATTTAATAAAAAGGTAATTGGTTGGGGGGAGATCATATGTTTTATGTATGTTTTTGTCATGCCTGTCTACGCTTCAAACTCGTGCATATTGCAGAAAATATGCAACAGCACCCCCTGGGGTCACACTTTTCCGTAGGTCGCAAAATTCTGTGTAACACCGGCAACAATCCTCAATGCCACGGTTCAATCTGGACTTCAGATTCCCTGGTAAATAGGCGTAAAATTAGTAATAAATCTTTAAATGTATAAGTATGAAATACATTTGTGTTTGAATCTTTTTTAGTTGTAGAGATTCAACCGAAAGGCTCTGCTCCAACCATGGCTAAGTTACGGGAGGATTATAAATTACTAAAAGAGGAGAATCGGCTTCTGAAAGAGGAGAACCGGCTTCTGAAAGAGGAGCGGGATTTCCTTATGCCGCGTTTCCACTGCAGGGTGCGGAACGGATCGGATCGCAAAGGTGCGGTAGGGAGGGGGCGGTATAGCCCAGCTCAGTTCCGAGGTCGCGTTTCCACTGCCGACAGTACCCTTTGTGGTAGGCCGGATGTCGATCGCCGCGGCAGCTACGTAAAAAAAACATCGTAAACAACGTCTTCCTCCCCAAGAATGCAGACGAACGTCTCCACCTCCTTGTTCGCCCAAGCAAGCGTTTTACGCGACATGTTAATTGTAAAGAATAATACCTCTAGCCTACTGTTTTTTTGTTTTTATCCCCGCGTCACCCGGATGTGATGAGTCTGTCGACCAATCAACGGAGGGGGTGTGTAGCTCGAATTTCCCGGGACCCTTTCAGGCGTCTCGTCTCGTTTTCAGTACCCCAACGGAGGAGTCCTGAAAACTAGGCCAAAACGGGTACGGCTAAGTCCGGGTCACGCCCACTTTTGGTGGTGGAAACGCGACCCGATCCGCACCTTTGCGATCTGATCCGTTCCGCACCCTGCAGTGGAAACGCGCCATTAGGGAAAAAGGTCTCAACCCTGAGAAGACTGGCCCCTCAACAACTTCGAAAGGTATCCAGACTGTTCCTCCCAAAACCAACACGGAAGACTATTTATATCGGTCTAAATTAGTCTAAATTGCTTTTTCTTTTGCATTCATTGATTTGATATCCCTACAAAATGCAAATGCATACGATAGGTATACTACAGAGGATCTTTTCAAGTGCTAAATCAGAAAAAAATAAATCTATAGAGAAAACTAATTTTTCTATACGATTTCTGTTACACTGTGTAAGGGTCTCACAAAAGGATGCTTAAGGATTCTTCAGACTCTTCGGCATCTGACTCTGAGACACTCCTCCTCCTCTGAAGGAGGGAAGAGGAAGAGGAAGAAGAAGAATACGATCAAGAAAACCTGCAAAGCATTTGGGAAAAGAGGTAACTTCCATCATTTGGAAAAAGATGATTAGTAGCTTGTAGGTTATCATAGATCTCTCTAAATTGTTTGCACACCCAACCCCTTGATTAATCTTGCCTCCATAACACAACTAGTAGTCCAATCTGCAACATCATTGAACGAGAGTGTCGCAAAATGGACCTAGCTCTGTCTAAGGAACATTTTCATCTTAAAATCAATCAAAGCAGGGCGCTACATTGAAACTAGAATGGAATGACATAAAAGATCCTTAAACTATTAGGCATGAGGCTAAGATCAGTGGCAACACACACACAATCCACAATTTCATATGCATTAACCATATTCAAGGTTCCATGTTCAGTTACGTATTTTAGTGTAATCACTTCTGTATTGATGTTACACTAGAGTGAAGAAGAGCGGAGATTACTTTAGTTGATTTACCCGTCTAACTCCACAATGGACTGTTATGTATAATCAGGATTATTGATATATTTGTGTGATTATGATATAATGTTAATCTATATTTCATTTTATGATCTGTGTTGTAGTTCAGAATCCAGAGGACGTTGTGCACCGGTACCGAGCTGTCCTAAAAGAGTTTAGGCGCACCCGGAGCATGAGCCTGAGCTGTGAAGCACTGAACGTGGACAGGAACACAATTGCCTTGACGGCCATCATTGCCGAAATCTTTATTGGCGCAGAAGGTGAAGACTTCGGACAACTGCCAGTGTTCATTGAAGGAGACACTGTAGGCAATTCTGCTAAAACCTGCAAGGCCTTCTTAGAGGGCAACCAACTTCTTGGGGAAAAAATAAAATAAAAATGAAAAACAACTCGGAGCTGCTCCCCATGAATTATAAATTCCGAAAGTGAGGGGCCACACCAGGGTTCTGTGTTTTTGTTTCTGTGTTAGGGAGTTGTCCCTGTTCAATTTTATTAAACATTGCTTTCTTTTACAGTAGCCTACTACAGTTTCAGTTTACTAAGTCTGTAAATTGTGATGTTTTACTTTGTAACGTCGCAGAACTTATATGGTACAAGTTTGTGATGTTTGCATGGAAAAGGGAATAATGTATTACAAATTATATGGTAAGAACCTGGTAATACCATGGAAACAATCGAGGCTTCCTTTTACAGTACAATTTCAGCTTACTTACTGGGTAAATTGTCGTGTTTTACTTGGTAACTTCGCAGAACGTACATGGTACAAGTTTGTGTTGACTGCATGGGAATGGGAATAATGTATTACAAATTATATGGTAAGAACCTGGTAATACCATGGAAACAATCGAGGCTTCCTTTTACAGTACAGTTTCAGCTTACTTACTGGGTAGATTGTAGCGTTTTACTTGGTAACGTTGCAGAACGTACATGGTACAAGTTTGTGTTGACTGCATGGAAAAGGGAATAACGTATTACAAATAATATGGTAAGAACCTGGTAACACCATGGAAACAAACAAGGCTTCCTTTTGCAGTACAGTTTCAGCTTACTTACTGTGTAAATTGTTGCGTTTTACTTGGTAACGTTGCAGAACGTACATGGTACAAGTTTGTGTTGACTGCATGGAAAAGGGAATAACGTCTTTGCAGAGTTCTTCAGGGAAAGAGGGGTCGAATCCAAAGGAATAGCTTTAAAGAGACTTTATTTGTATAAAGTATTTTCGGTATGGTAAACTGATACTCTGAAGCAAAGAGAGGTTGAAGATGTATTCTAAGCACGTGCGAGAGTATTCTCCTAGCTGATCCTAGCCATAAACCCACCTATGTCTAATCGCTGCCGAGAGAGTTCTGAGGACAATGTGGGTCAGTAGGCTGTTATGGTCTGATCAGCGCTGTCCGGAAGTAGTGGGGGGAGCCGATGTGAGATAACCTTCGGTATTTTTCTCGCCTGGTCTGTGATGCTGCCTTCTGTGGCTAAAGTATTTATTGCAGCCTTCAGTAAGGTCTTGCTCCCCTTGTGGCTATGTATGGTATTTACGGCTTATATGTTTGGTCCTGCTTCATTAGGTCTATGTGTGGGTAGCTTAGATTCTTAAAATACGTAACATCTTACAAATGATATGGTAAGAACCTGGTAATACCATGGAAACAAACGAGGCTTCCTTTTACAGTACAGTTTCAGCTTACTTACTGGATAAATTGTCGCGTTTTACTTGGTAACGTCGCAGAACGTACATGGTACAAGTTTGTGTTGACTGCATGGAAAAGGGAATAACGTATTACCAATAATATGGTAAGAACCTGGTAATACCATGGAAACAAACGAGGCTTCCTTTTACAGTACAGTTTCAGCTTATTTACCGGGTAAATTGTCGCGTTTTACTTGGTAACGTTGCAGAACGTACATGGTACAAGTTTGTGTTGACTGCATGGACAATGGAATGTATCTATTATAAATTATATGGTAATAACGTGGTAACACCATGGAAACATACGGCTTACTTACTGGGTAAGTGTTGTTGTTTTAGCAGCGAAATGCATTGTGTGTGTGTGTGTGTGTGTGTGTGTGTGTGTGTGTGTGTGTGTGTGTGTGTGTGTGTGTGTGTGTGTGTGTGTGTGTGTGTGAGTGAGTGAAGGCCCCGTTCACACGAAGCCGATTTCATGGCGAAACCGCAAAGGTCTTGTACGGTTCGGCCTTCCGTACACACGAAGCCGGCGAATCCGCTGACCGAAACCGCAAACTTCTGAAACCACCCTCGGAGGTGGTTTCAAATCTACCCGGTTTCGTTTTGGATTCGTGTGTACGCCTGAAACCGACTGAAACCGCAAACCATGACGTCATCGCCCCACCCCTCGACCTCCTAGCCAATGGCTCTTAAGCCCGCGGAGTCTCAGAATTCACATGCGAGCATGCGCATAAGGGCAGCCTTTATGCGCATGCTCGCCTCTTCTTCTTATTTCATTTCTTCTGGATTTCTGTACCAGAAGCAGCGCCCCTTATGGGCCTCAAATGTGTACTACAGCGTTTCTACAGATCTACCCGGTTTCGCTTGGCTTCGTCTTTACGGAGATACTTCTAAACCGGATAGATCGAAACCGTAACGGTTTCGCCCGTTTCGGCTTTGCGTGAACGGGGCCTGAGTGAGTGTGTGTGTATGTGTATAACAGGCTATTTTATGTTGAAATGCGACGTAATCCAGTGTTTCTAACAAGATGATATCATTAAAAGTTACATAAAGTAACGGTTTAATAACAAACGCAGGAAACACGTGAGCTGCTAGTTTAGCGAAAGCAGCGTCCCTAGCAACCTGACGTTGTTGAAACATGCGAGCGAGCCGATAAAATCTTCCTAATAACTATAAAACTAAAGATCAGACGTTATCACTGACTAAAGATTATGCAAGTAAAAAGTATATTTCTCGCTAGAAATGTTATTAGAAACAAGTTTAACGGTGATTCGGTCCTAAAATAGGCCTGTTGCATTTCCCATTCGATTAATAAAGAAAATCAAGCCCGAGCCCGTGCATGTTCTGTCCGAGCCCGGCCTGCCGCGACAGATTAACTGTAATTATGAGCCCGAGCCCGATTTCAACCCAACATTTTTTTTAATACATATGTAACTGCTCACATTTGTTACTAGGTCTACTCTGCTAAATATATATGTAAGGGATAATGCATAGAACGCCGGTCATTATCGGGAAAATAAGCCCCACCAGGGCGAACAGTACACCGACGCGCAGCGATGGTGTCTTGCTTCGCCCTGAAGGGTCTTATTTTCGATAATGATTGACCGGCGACGTTCTATACGTTAGTCCGCTTATTACACTGCTACTGCCAAAACGAAAAAATAACTTCACATGCTGTGTCTTTTTTACAATTTATTCGTTACCAGCATTCGTAGTGTTGATTAGCAGAGAAATTATTTGTCCGCAAAGACGGTTACGTCGCTTAGCAACGGAAGACGCTGGGATTGACAAGTCACCGGACCCATGCAAGTGAACGGAGCATTCCACGGCATTGAGAAGACCCGTGTAATAAAGACCTATAATATTTCTGTTTATGGCATAGATTTCTCCTCAGATTAGGCCAATAAACCAATGATAAAATAAAAATAAAAACGCTTGATCAAAGGCCCGGTCCGAGGATAGTGGTGGGAAATATCGGCCCGACCCGGCCTGCGGGTCGGGTCCTGGCTCGGGCAGAAAATCTAAACACTGACTGGAACTACTTAGCAGGTGTCTGTAGGCCTATATCAGGAGTTAATATACACCCTGCAGACAATCAGAATACGAGTATTCCCCCAGACTGTGGTATAAACAATATTATTCACGAGTTATAATCAACCCCTACACATCAATATTAATGATAACCCATTAAATACGGTATGATTTCTAGATGTCATGGCAACGTCCGCTCGCGACACTGGACTTGCGAGGCATCGACGCGGAATTCCATTCACATAGCCAAAAACAAGACAATAAACTAGATCAAAACATCAAGACATACAATTCCAAAAAGAACAGATGAAGCAGCTACCCTTTTTTCCTTCGCGGTTTGCCTACAGAGCAGCGCACCTGCATTTAATATATCCGTGAATTGTCACAATTTCTCAGAATCAAAGGCGAAAGTAGAAACGGGTGGCCTAAAGCTGTCATATTGTTCACAGACAAGTTGAAGTAGAAACGGGTGGCCAAAAGCTGTCATATTGTTAGTTATCACAGACCATTTTTAACAATAAATGTTCTGTACGGACCTTAAGAAACATTAGGGGAGAACGCTCCCGGACAGAACCTTGGTTTGGAAGTCGTGCTTAGTGACACGACAAATACTTCCAATTGAAATACATGGGTTTGAAATGTGTGCTTTTTGACACGAAAAATTTGAAAAAACGTGTCCCTGATCACGTTTCAATAGATTAAATAACGTGACAGTGTCACCTATTTTCGTGAGACCGGGTTGGTTTATATGTTATATTACTGGTATTGTGCTATATAACTTGTATTGCGTTATAGTACTGGTATTGTGCTACAGAACTGGTACTGTGTTGCAGCACTGGAATTGTTATAGAGAAAACTACTTTACTGTAGTAATGTTGTGCTATAGTACTGGTACAGTGTTATGGTACTTACAGTGTTACAGCACTTGTACGGTGCTATAGTACTTGTACAGTGTTATAGTATGGGTATTGTGTTACAGCACTTGTACAGTGTTACAGCACTGTGACTGTGCTATGGAGGGAACTACTTTGTTCATAAAAGACAATGAAAGAACGGTAACATTTCCTTTTTTAACATTTTAATTTTTATATTTTGTCTTGTCTTCCTTTTATTATGGAAAACACTTCATTGTATTTGTGTAAAGCACTTTGGGTTGCCATTGGCATGAAATGTGCTATATAAATAAAAGTGCCTTGCCTTATGTCTCCATCTGACTGTTGCTGGTTCAGAGACCTGCGAGAACAAGGGCTTCCCACTGCGCCTTACACAAGCACTTCACATGTTTCTATGGGGGTAATGATAGGGTATGGCCTCTGAAAATACATGCCACTGCCATTGTCTCACACTGTTTAGAGTGATTAGCTTTAGATTGGCTTTCTGCTCTCAGAGGGCATGGAGACAGCAAGCTGCTTTCCATGATGGATAGCGCCACCTTAATGGCTTTTCACGCCGCCCGCTCCGCGTACGGCTGGGCGACATGGACCAAATGTCATGGACCAAATGCCAAAATCTGTATGCGCCTCCGGAATATTATGAATCTTATTATATATTAATAATAATTATATTATTAATATATCTCCCGACCGTCGGGTTCTCTGAGCTCCGGCAGAGCGGACATCCGCCGGACACACCAGCGGGTGAATTATTTCAGGACAATTGCTGTACTGCCTTTATCAGAATAAAAAATAACTAGAACTGCAAGCAGTTATCCAGGGGTCCAAGCGATGTGCATTTCGCCGGCACAACGCGAAGCATGCATTTAAAACGCTACCGTGAACCTGTGGATATAAAGGTTTTGACTGTGAGAGGTTCGGTGTGGGAGTTATATTCCCAAACGCGTTTTTCCTTGGTATAGCGCCACCTAGTGACCGGCATGTTTGGATTTTGTCGTCTGCGTAGACCTCACGGACCTGGATCTAGTCATGCTATTGACGTGTCTGCACCACTTACGGTTTGGGCTGTGGACCCACTTTTAGAGAAGGAAGTATAAATACACAATGTCGTCGTTTTTGGCGCCCCCTTTTTGGCTAAATTTTCCGAAGAGAATTTTCCTCGTGGCGAAATTTTCCGATTTTTTTAGTGAACGCCATTAAGGGTAGCGCCGACATGTGTGTACAATTTGAACTCAATCCGATGTCTAATTCTGGATTTTTTGGGATTTATGATTTTCCAAGTGTAACGTAGCTAATAAACCAATATTCAAAACGCTACCGTTTCGTCGTCGAAGGTCGGATAAAAAAAGTGTTGTTTTTTTTGGTGTGCGTCTGAAGATGTCGTGTGCAAAGTTTGGTGTCGATTGGTCAAGAAATGTGGGAGGAGTTGCGAAAAGGCAGTTTAGCGGTTTTCGGGATTTTGCAAAAAAATTTCATGTACGCAAATGGGCGTGGTCTATGCCAAAAGATGCAGCAGACTCTAGTGAATCTGTGGGTATAAATAAATATATTTTTACTGTAGGAGGTTCGGTGTTGGAGTTATATCCCCAAACGCGTATTCTTTGGTATAGCGCCACCTAGGGACCGGCGTGTCTGTATTTTGTTATCTGAGTAGCGGTGCCGGACCTGGATCTAGTCATGCAATTTGCGTGTGTGCACCATTTACGGTTTGGGCTGTGGTCCCACTTTCACGGGGGGAAGTATAAAAATAATCGCTATAAAAACAATAGGGATCCAACCTGTTGGCTTGGACCCCTAATTAATGTTGAGACAGCTTACGATTTTAGGTCGCTGCACACATTTTTGAGCACGTTGTGCTGCTGCAAGTGACGGAAGAGGTTGGTCGTACTCGACCCTTTAGTTGCGACAGATTTGAAGCACTCTCTACAAAAAACCTGATTCTGTCATTCGTCAGACACCTTGTACCCAAAACATTTCCAAGCTATGGAGCCATTTGTCTTCTGCTTACATACAAGCTCCTCTGCGCCGCATTTGCCGGCGGACTCCATGCTTTGCGCCGTAGGGGATTTAAAAAAGTGACGCGAGTGGAATGGGGGCCGGGCCGTGTGTGTGAGAGCCGGAGGCAGAGCGGGAGAGAGATAAGCAGAGTTATGAAAAAGCAGGAGGCAGTCGTGGTTCGAAACTGCTGTTATATGGATAAAATATGCTGTACTTTCAACGCAAATTAAACTATATCGATGTTGACGATAGCGTCTCGTTACATATCTCGGCTGAAAAAATATAAATATACTTCAAATATCGATATATCGCCCAGCCCTAGCTCCTCGGCAGCCGTCCACATGATTCGGTTACATCTTACTATGAACGAGGGCCATAATGTCGCTAGTATTATTATGTTTATCATTATAGACTTAGTGTTGCAGTTCTCACAAGGAATAACATCACCATCACAGTGAATACTTTTTATATCATGAATGAATGTCGTTAAAGGGGTAGTTCGGAATTTTGGACATAGGGCCTGATTCCGAAGTGAGCATTGGTATTCTATATCACTGGAGACAGTTTTCAACACATTTCATTCAGTCCTTCTAGTTGCAGAGTTCGCTCGTGCTAGGCTAGCGCAAGTCAACGGGCAATGCTAACCTGCTATTAAAAACAGTCTTACCCACTCCACAGTACACCCGAGGTAAATCAATTATAACGACAGACTATACATCTAAATGTCTGTTTATAGAATAATGTTTGAAATAAAACCAACCTTGCATTGCATTGCATTTTGAGGGAATTGCGGGGTCTCAGCAGCAGTGTTTATATTCCTGTACGTAGGCTACGGCAGCGGCGGACTGATACCTAGGTTACCTGCCGCTGTCATTGCTACAAACGCAGAGTACAGTGAACAAAGGAATTCTACAAGCGTATTAAATTAACAAGATATGGCCACGTTTGGAGGAGTTAGCGATGCATCTGCTTTTGAAGACGATTATGAGGAATTTGTTGTATCCAACGAACCGTACATGTACGAGCCGGTGTTTTGATGTCAAAGCCAGCAGCAACAAGCCACAGTTGAGTCCTTTCTGGATCTCGCACTGGAAATTGGTGGAAACTTTGTGGTGCCCATCTGTACCGTTTAATTCTACAATTTCTAAAAGCACACTGAACCATCATGTTGCCTTGTCGTTCAATTGCGCTTCTGTCCCACGCTTCTCTGTTTACGTTCTTCTGTCGTGATTCGGTTACAAACCTAACCAGCGCATAGTAGAATTCCGCTTCTGCTGAGAAAGTAGTCCCTCGATGATTCATGCGATGCATGGTTAGTTTTATTTCTAACATTATTCTATCAACACAGACATTTAAATCTATAGTCTGGTGTTATAATTGATTTACCTCGGGTGTACTGTGGAGTGGGTAAGACTGTTTTTAATAGCAGGCTAGCATTGCCCGTTGACTTGCGCTAGCCTAGCACGAGCGAACTCTGCAACTAGAAGGACTGAATGAAATGTGTTGAAAACTGTCTCCAGTGATATAGAATACCAATGCTCACTTCGGAATCAGGCCCTATGTCCAAAATTCCGAACTACCCCTTTAATATGATCAATGATATGAGTTTATATAGGAGGATAATAGGGGAGTACAAGTAACACAACCTTTTTTCGCCTTTCCTTCTCCCACATAGAGATGCAGTCAAAGCAGAATTGCCCTCAGAGCAGTGTAGCGTCTTCACTACAAAACCGGTGAGTGCTGTGGAACTCCTCTTTGGTCTGTTTGGTCTGCACAACTTACATGCTTGGCATGCACCAGTCGGCCGGCACGTCTCAAAATAGCCCCTGTTTCCGCTACGCCAGCACCACAGGGGGCTATGTCCAGAAACGCTCTGCAACCTGCCAGTTCTATGACGGGGAAAAGCTCTGCTGGGGTCTGAATGTATATACAGAACGCTGTCTGCAGACACATTTAGAACACCAAGCTGACATTAAGATCGCACAGGGGGCTATGTATGTGAGCATTGATGACAGTGGGTATAGACAGTATCGTTGTACCAAGCGGCCCACTGTTTGTTCTTACTGCGGGTGGGTTCTGAGGGATGTAATATCATTGGTAGATCTCATTGTGTTAGGGTTAGGGTTGGGTATAGGGTAAGGAATAGGGTATTCCTATTATGTATATTGATGTTGACGATAAAAAAAAGAAAGATGTTAGGGAGATAATCATTGAATGGAAAATCTTCATTAAGTGAACAATTGTCTCAGAAAGGTGTTGTTGCCAGATATCGTTTGCGCCATCTTTGTTCATTCTTGCAAACCAGGAAGTCTGCAGGTCATCAATGTTAGGCAGCTAGGTGAATAAGGCCAAAGCAGATTCCATGTTCAATTCACAAGCCATAGCAAATTGAGTCTATCCTTCTAAAATACGATGTTGATCCTAAATGTAATTATAGTGATGAATCTGAGTAGTAATGATCATCATGGTGAAACCCGTAATGGTGAAGGAAAAATGTAAATTAGATAACAGCACAAGTTGCCACAAGCTGTTCTGCCGGGAATGAACAGCTTCATTAACACTTTCTAGTTTCTACAAAATGTAATTATTATGCGAGCATTGTAACATGCCTTATCCTTACACACACACACACACACACACACACACACACACACACACACACACACACACACACACTTCCACATAAACTGTAAGCTGCAGGTTAGGATTTATTTTGGTCAGTTCTCATTAAGTAGAGAACAGACAAGAAGCTGGTCCCTCTTAATTATAATGGTCAGATAGGGAATGCTAATTTTGTCCACACATGACGGTCAGGTGCATAAATTAGAATAGTACATGGAATCTTATTTTCTGGCAGTGCTGTCTTCAATACATAAAAGTATTAGCAGTTGCATTTAAACATTAACAATAATATTTTTTTATGCATCCATATCATACTAGCACAGCCAACATTTATACTCATTGTATTCTGGCGTGACTTAATCTATTCTCGCACGCACACACACACACACACACACACACACACACACACACACAAACACACACTGACACACACACACACACACATACTCACACAGAAACAGTGGGGTCCTATGGTTCAACCTGAGGGTTAGATATTAGACAGACATGTTTAGTGTATATATAATGTTTGAGTCTACGCCTGGCTGTGAGGCACCAGGAGAGCTCAACAAGGTCCCTAATATATGGGACAGCTAGATCAGGTTAGGCCATATACAGATTTTGCTACTCGAACGGACCGTGTCACTTGTCTGAATGTACATGGCCTTTCAGAGAATCTAATAATGTCCGGAGCATGGCTGACTCCCCTACGCTAGGTGGCACTGTAGCCCTTTCAACAAATGGTAGTAGAGCCACCAGCTGACCTCTTTACGTCACCAGCAACAAAAAACTCAGGCCGCATTCGAGAAAGATGATTTCAGTAGACTGCCATCAGTTCACTTCGGGTCCATATAATTTCTCAGACGCTCCATTGTTCTGACCTCTCGGCCGTATGTGGACTCCTCTGGCGTCGGAGCAGCGGGAGGAGCCTGCCGGAGGAGTCTGCATACGACCGAGAGGTCGGAACAATGAAGCGTCGGAGAAATGACATGGACCCGAAGTGAACTGACAGCTGTCCCGCATACGGCAACAATTCCTTTCTCCTTCATGTAGCGTTTCAATCTGGACTTCAGACATTTAAAGCCAAAGTTCCTTTCCCCCAATTCCTTCTCCACCATGGCGGAGATAACCCCCACTACGACTCTTTGTTGTGGAAGTACCAGAGAGTTGGAGAACCCAATGCAGTCTTTAAGATTCGTAATATCAGAGAATATCCCGGTCAGTTCGGTCACGGCGCAATGAATGAATAAAGATCGCATTCGCGTCAGAAGAAAAAAACTTTTATTTTGAAAGATGTGCCCGAAGTTACTACTTAACAACCTTGTTGATGACAAACGTTTAAGAAAACATGAACTTTTAATTCAGCCTTGGGTGAAATCGAAACGTAGTATGTACTGAATGCATGTTGATGATGATACACTTCTTATAGGGGGTAATGTCATGACACCGGCTTCCTCCATCTTCTGCGTCATCTTTTTAAATAAATCGCTGTTTCTCGTTTTTTCCGACTGCGACAGCCATAAACATATAAAGAAAGAATTAAATATTTATATTTATAAAGAAATAGGGATTGTTTATATGTCTAGAATTCTTCTACTTCTGTCAGAAGTAGATAGGGTAAAGGTGTTTACATGCATTTAAAAAATCCTGAGGGGTATTCCAGGAACTGAGGTTTATACAAGAGATACTGATGGCACCCCCCCGAATTCCCCCTACCAGCCCCCTGCGCAGAATTGTTGGGGGGGGGGGGGGGGTAAAACCGGTTGTAATTTTTTTAATTTGAGGCGGCAGGGGGTGTTGTCGCAGCTAAATGTAACTAATAAAGTAGCTTGTAATCTAACTTAGTTACTTTTAAAATCAAATAATCAGTAAAGTAACTAAGTTACTATTTTAAGGAGTAACTGGTAATCAGTAATCTCATTACTTTTTCCAGGTAACTGTGGCAACACTGGTCGCTGTGCAAGTTTTGTCAGGCGAATTTGTCGCACCACATCTTTTGCCCGCCAACGGTGCTTCATGCCAAGTAACTAGTAATCAGCAATGAAATTACTTTTTCAAGGTAACTGTGGCAACACTGGTCGCTGTGCAAGTTTTGTCAGGCGAATTTCTTGCGCCATATCTTTTGCCCGCCAACGTTGCTCCATGCCAATCTATTCTCAACCACGGCCGGGATAACCACCATTGCATGTCTTTACCTGTTGTGGAAGAGGGAGAGACGTCAGAGAACCCGACACAGTATATTCATAATATTGTAATGACCAGGGAACAGGCAGTGAATGAAGTATTGATAAGACAGCGATTTATTAGATAGATAGATACCTAACTGTTGAAACAGACAAGACAGGTAACCAAAGCAACGCCGGTAAACAAACCCCGCAAAGCCCAATCCCTACGAGAGCTCCCCGTGCTACGGCCATCCGGAGGCGCACAGAGCTTTTGGCCGTGATATTATGTATGAAATTATATTATATTATATACTATTAGCTATAGAGCTCCGGGAGTCGCAAACGGCAACAATCACTTTCTTCTCCATGCTGCGGTTCACCCCGGACTGCACTGCAGGGAAGAGTTGGCCGGTTGAACGCTGATTGGCTGTTATGTTACACATGTCACTCAGTGGCCATGCTGTTGAACGCTGATTGGCTGTCACCACGCAAATGTTGCGGCAAAGTTGAAATATTTCAACTCGAGCGAAAGTGTGTGCCGCAAATCCACGTGAACGCACCCGCCCTTGCCGGGCAAAAGTGTAGCGCTGCAAATCCAATCTATTATTTTTCTCTAGCGAAAAATTTGCCCAATTCGCGTCTCTACATTGACTTTGTATGGAATTGTGTCGCCCCTACGCGTTTGGTGTGAACGCACAGTAACCCTCCACCTCCACCCCTAAGTCTCTACCTCCACCCCTTACCCTCTACCTCCACCTCTAACCCCCTAACTCCACCCCTTACCATCTACCTCCATCCCTAACCCTTCATCCCTAACCCTCTACCCCTAACCCTCTACCTCCACCCCTAACCCTCTAACTCCACTTCCACCCCTTACCCTCCACCTCCACCCCTAACCCTCCACCTCAAACCCTAACCCTCCAACCCTAACCCTCCACTTCAACCCCGAACCCTCCACCTCCACCCCTTACCCTCCACCCCCACCCGCCTTTACAAAGTCTGATGTTAATGGATACTCCACTTAATCATCAAATCCCGCCGGTGGCCAAGTTTTAGTTAGAACACCCCTACCCCCCCCAACATGCTGGGTCAATTTTCGGCATCAAAAGGTTAAGTGATATAGTCATGTCATACACCATTTGAAAGCTTAGAATCTCAGGAATGTCAAGCATTCGGTGGAATAAATATGTTTAGCGAATATAGATCAAATATATCCTAGTGTCTTAGATCGAAATAGCCCAACTCACCCTCCCTTGGTGCATTCTTACTTTATCGTCGTTGTGTGGATATCCTTAGCAATGAGTTGATTCTTCATGTTGGGTCTTGAAATGTTCATAAGAGTCCACAGAAATCGAATACCCATATTATTTTAGTCTAATTACATTGTGTATATGCACAAGCCATCTTATACAAAGAAGCAGAAAAATAGAAAACCGAAACGCTGCAATATTTTTTTTGCAGAAAACTGCGATTTAGGGTTTGAATTCCGCTATTGCCATCGGATTCTTGTTTGCCAGGGTCTCACGATGACGTAGAGCCCTCACACCTGTTGGACCAATAATTCCTTGTGAACAAGCCTTACAAGCCAATGAGGCGATAACTATCAAAACGGGGCAGGTATACTTTGATTGACAGCTACACCAGCAGAAAGAAAGTGTCGGGGACGGGTCTTAGATATCCTAATAACCAATGAAGAGACCTTTCTGACGATATCCAGCTTGTCAAACACCTTCTCAAGTGTGGTTGAGAAAACAAATGCGCAAGGTTCCACTTGAGGCTAAAGCCGTTCCATCAACCCAGTTCAGCCGCGCCTCGCTCAGGTTAGTTCAAACCAGGCTTACGTTATCGTTGATTGCGCGCACTCAGGACTCTAACCCTTACACAAATACAAACTCAGGACTCTAACCCTTATACACCTCTTCTCAAAAGAGTTAAACACAATTCTTCGTATATTCAGTGATTATTGGTCTCAAACCCTTATCCTTTCTCTCTGGTATCAGATCATGTATTTTTCTGGTAAAAATAGAAAATAAAGGGAAAGTTAAAAAGGCATTTTAGTAAAATAAAGGCAAAGTATTTAAGATTTAGCAGAAAGCTAAAGCAAACATAAAAGTCTTCAATCTTGTTTTAAAGGTGCTCAGAGTTGGGGCAAGTCTTAAATCCTCAGGGAGTTTATTCCAGCTATTTGTTGCATAGTAACTAAATCCTGCTTTCCCATGTTTCGTGTTTACTCTGGGGATAATTAACAGATTGGTCTCAGAAGATCTTAGTGTTCTAGAAGGCTTATGTAGTGGAAGCATATCAGTTAAATATTTTGGGCCTAAACCATGTAGGGATTTATAGGTTAGCAACATGATTTTAAAATCAATTCTCTGACCTACAGGAAGCCAATGTAACGATTTAAGAATTGGTGTAATATTTTCAAATTTTTTGGTCTTTGTTAAAACTCTGGCAGCAGCATTCTGAACAAGCTGAAGCTTCCTTAGAGTTTTGGGAGACCTGTAAGGAAACCATTGCAGTAGTCAAGCTTACTAGTGATAAATGCATGCAACGCCAGATTAAATCAGAATAAGAATCCATGATAACCCCTACATTTCTGGCTTTGATTGAGGTTTTCAGGGACAGAGAGTGAAGGTGTTGGGTTACTTTAAGCCTTTCCGTTTTAGCACCAAATACAATTATCTCTGTTTTATCCTCATTTAGCTGAAGGAAATTTCGGCACATCCAGTCTTTCACTTGCTCAATGCACTGGCACAGCAGATCTATGGGCCGATCGTCATTTGGTGATAGCGATACATAGATTTGCGTGTCATCAGCATAGCAATGATGGTCAATATTGTTATTTTGCATGATTTGCCCTAGTGGGAGCATGTAGATGTTGAATAAAGAGGGTCCTAAGATTGAACCTTGTGGGACTCCACACATCACGTTGTTTGATTCTGATACAAAGTCGCCAATGGAAACAAAGTAGTTCCTATTTTGTAGGTAGGATCTGAACCAATTTAAGACTGTGCCTGAAAGCCCCACCCAGTTTTCTAACCTGTCCAAAAGTATTGTATGGTCTACAGCAGTGGTTTTCAAACTGTGGGGCGCGCCCCCCCTGGGGGGCGCCAGAGTTCTTTAGGGGGGGTGCGACTGTAGAAGTAACCTAACTAAATCAATTTTCAACCGTTTATCTTCGTGCAAACCATTTAACAAATCTACACACTTGTATCTTCAATAATATCGACAGAATTTCGATATCATTTAAAATTTCTTCAGAACCACCGTTTTAGTTTCATACCGCTTCGTTTTCAGCTGTTTTCATTGAAGACGTCTGCCCATTCTGATACCCCTACTTCTAGACATCATTCGTAACTCATTCATTTTTCAACCGTTTACCATTGTTCAAACCATTGAACAAATCTACACACTTGTATCTTCAATACTGTCCAAACGGAATTTTGATAGCATTTATACTTTTTTCAGAATCACAGTTTTAGTTTCAAACCGGCATCGTTTTCACTTGCTTATAATAATTTAGGTCACCATAGCAACGCCGGTAAACAAACCCCGCCGAATAGTCGAATCTCTGGACTGAAAAAGCAGATCTGATTCGACTGAACATTCAGAGTCGGGGACCCTGAATGAATCTGTGTAAACTGGCAGTTTACACAGATTAAGATGTTCAAATGTATTTAAAAAAGTTTAAGCTAAAACATGCTTAGATAAAGTTGTTAAATTGTGTTAAGAAATGTGTTTAAAAACGCACAAAGATGTTGTAATGTTTCAGAAATATGTTTCAAATGTTTAAAAAATATGTTTCAAATGTTTTAAAATTATGATCAGAGATGTTTAAAATGTGTAAAATAATTAAGATAGCTTTCAAAACACAGGTCTTTAGAAAAAAAAAAATGGGGGGGGGGGGCTCAGCTGAATCTTTTTCTCTGAAGGGCGGCTCACTCTCTCACACTTTGAAAACCCCTGGTCTACAGTATCAAATGCAGCACTGAGATCTAGTAGCATTAGTATTGAGGTTTTGCCAGAGTCTGTGTTAAGACGGATGTCGTTTACAACTTTAATGAGGGCGGTCTCAGTGCTGTGCAGGGGTCGAAATCCTGATTGTAAGGTGTCATAACAACCAGTTGATGCCAAGAAGTGATTAAGTTGCTGGAGGACAACTCTCTCAATGATTTTACTTATGAAGGGTAGATTTGATATTGGTCTGTAGTTGTTAATAATAAAGGTATCTAGGCTCTGCTTTTTTAAAAGGGGTTTAATAACTGCAGTTTTCAGGGCTTTTGGGAAGTTGCCTGACTGGAGAGAGTTGTTAACTATCTGCAATATGTCTATTGCTAGGCAGTCAAAAACATTCTTAAAGATGTTGGTAGGTAAAGAATCAAGGCAACAGGTGGATGGCTTTAGTTGTGTTACAGTTTCCACAAGAGTTTTAGAGTCTATAACATTAAAGCATGCCATCCCTGCCACGTTACTTTTGCCTGAACAGGGTGGTAGTCCAACATTTTTGTTTGAAGTGGAGATATTGATGGCGTGTCTGATGCCTTCAATTTTATCAGTATAAAAAGCTGCAAACTCATTGCATTTCTGCGTGGAATGGAGATCAGGTGGAATTTGTGTTGGGGGGTTGGTCAGTCTGTCAACAGTTGCAAATAGGGTTTTTGCATTATTAGTATTGGTTTTAATGATATTCGAGAAAAATGTTTCTCTAGCACTTTTTAAGTCTAAATTGTAGGCACGGAGGCTCTCTTTGTAGATATCATGGTGAATATGAAGTTTTGTTTTACGCCAGATGCGTTCAACCTTCCTGCATTCTTTTTTCTGTGCTGTTACAGAAGCAGCTTTTCTCCAGGTTGCCTTTTGCTTTCCAGAAATCTCTTTAACCTTATAAGGTGCAATGACATCCATGACTTTCAAAATTTTCAAATTAAAGTTTTCTACAAGATCATCAGCAGAACATGGGTTGAGAGGTGGTAGTAAGGAGATGGCCTTTCTAAAAAGTACATACGATTCTTCATTGATATACCGTTTTTTTACAGTATTTGATTTTGTCTGTATGTCGGGGATAAAAGATATATTAAAGAAAACACAAAAGTGGTCAGACAAGGAAGGATCAGTCACAGAGAGATCAGAAACATTGAGGCCCTTTGTGATAACCAGGTCTAGAGTGTGCCCCTTACAATGAGTAGTCTCTTTCACTCGTTTTTTTGCACACTTGTCATTCAAATCATCAGTATGAAAATTGAAGTCACCAGTTATAACTAGACAGTCAAAGTCTGTGGAGATGCTAGACAATAATTCTGTGAATTCATCGAAAAAATTTGCAGAGTATGTGGGTGGCCTGTAAATAATTAATAGGAGAACTCTGGGGGAGCATTTCAATACAGCACAAAGGTATTGGAATGATGGAAAATCACCAAATAACATCTGTTTCCCCTGAAAAACATTTTTATATATAACAGCAACCCCTCCAGATCTACATGCATCAAAAAAGTTATAGTTGGGAGGAGCTGTCTCAGAACGGTTGCACTGTTATTTTGTTCCAGCCATGTTTCAGTTAAAAACATAAAATCCAGTTTAGAGGTGGTAATAAAATCATTAACTAAAAATGATTTGTTATTAAGAGACCTAACATTAAGTAGACCCATCCTGATGGTGTTGTTGATAGGCTTTAAGGTTGTTTTTGGTTTGGAGGCAATATGTATGAGATTTTTGAGGTTAGCAGTGTGTCTAAGTTTCCCTTTGTTTACTCTCTTAGTGGTTACAGCAGGAATGCAAAAGTTGCCATGTTTTGACATAGGCAACCTTGGGTTCAGCAGATTATGCGAAACGTCCTTTATACTTAAGATATCAATATAAACAATTCAATTGTCAGGCCTAATTTCTCTGATATAAAGGAAACTACAAAAACAAGCCAACGGCAAGAATTCAATAAAGTGCCCAGGATGCGAACTCGGGTCGCCCGTACTATAGAGCAGATGCTAGACCACTCACCTAACTGCTGGTTCCCAATTTCAATAGAATGCATGAATTTGTCCAAAAAAGGTGTTTAAAAATATCCACGTAACAATAGATAGCAATTATTTTCATTATTTGGTTTGCATCATTTAATCTTAGACCCTTAGTGAAAATATACGCTGTTTGTACTTCATATATGTACATTTATGACAAAATCGCGAGGACTAGGCTTGGCGGAATCTTCTGATGGTACACTTGTTTCCGACAGATGGGACTTCTCTGAAACACCGCTCAAGTAAGCCTGACTGTTAGCCTAGTACCCACCAGGTTAATTTGGTATGACAAATTGCCATGGTTTCTTAGCGGAGATTCCCTTAAGTCACCTTGATGGAACGCAACTCTAGCTTAAAGTAGCGAGGCTAAGCGAAATAAGCCCAGCTTTGCCTTTAGCTTGGTTGATGGAATACCCCCCCGGTTCATTTGGTTGGATAAATTGCAATGGTTACTTAGCGGAGATTCCCTTAAGTCACGTTGATGGAACGCAACTCTAGCTTAAAGCAGCTAGGCTAAGCGAAGTAAGCCCGGCTTTGCCTTTAGCTTAGTCTTAAACATATCAGAACATTGCGTATGCTTTCTAAATGGTTCACAAGAAAGACTAGAGGGTAACCTGAATTTGAGACCAAGATTATGCTTCTACATGATTGGGTTCATGTCTAGTAAACCTTTTGTTTACAGTATGCATTTTGGGTAGCCAAAGGTCTTTTTTGGAGTCTCCAAAAGGACCCTGACCGAAACAAATGGACATATCATTACATAAAAGGAGCTGGAGACTTCATCTTTATGCTTTGTTGATCTGCTTTTACACACAGCATCACAAGACCTAGGGCTAGGGCTCAGTAGTGTTTCCAAGGGATATGGAGTTACCCAGGGTACTACAATCAGCTTGGTTTTAGAGGTGTGTGTAACCGGCTGGAAGGAAAAACAATATTGTAGCCTTCCCAGCACTGTGTCAGTACATGATACAGTTATTCTGATAATGTCATACAATTCTACAGCTTTTCAAAGAGACCAAGCATGTGATTAGAGGTCATACTATGAAAGAGCAGTGCACTGTAAAAAATAAAAAGTTGAGCAAAATCAAAATTGCAAGGCAATTTTCTTTTTTGAGTTTTGAGCCCATCAAAAAGGTCATTTTCTTCTTTAGACAAACTTGAAAGTTAGAGTTATACCAACTAAGATTTTTGACGCAACTCTCGTGCCCCATACACCACACGATCCCGAGAGCTGCCTTTATTTAACACACAGCGCACCGCACACCCAACCAACGGACATGCAAGTCTCGGTAACGGTGGCGGCAACACTACGCACAATAAACAACACACAAACAATAAAGACCCCAAACCCGTTAACCCAACTTAACCTAACAGAAACAAATTGACAAAAGGCAATAAACCCCTTTTTCCCAACCGGCATCACAAATACCCAGACTCCCCGGGGGGTAGTGTCGAAATGCGCATGTGCACTGTAGTTGGCCCAGCCTCAGACAGAGTCTGACTTAAACCCGTGTGTCTTGCTAACAAAGAGACTACAGTGAGCCCAACTCTTGACCCAAAACTCAACATTTTTGGTTGGACTAAATTGCATTGCACAGTTGACATGAATACTTAATGTTTTATATTAATTTTACTCAGAAATCATAATGAGACCAACAATTTTAAGTTTTCGTTTTTACAGTGTGCTCTCTAGAGTAGGGCAGTGCAAAACCTAAAAAATGTCCAAATGGCCCGAAGACTTAGTGGTTAATTCTATTGCTTATCTTATCGAAGCTTTGTATAATGTATATTCATTCACATGAGCAGATTGTAAATTCATGTTTTGTATGTTTTTACAGTTTTCCAAGTTTCATCTAAGACCTAAACTGTTCCACATATCCTGGGCTTTTATTTCAAGAGACCAACTTCATGTTAGCTATCTGCATGCCTAACCTAATCAAGAGCAAGAGGAGAATACTGTATCTTCACTTTGTATTCTGTGTTTTCTGTGTGTATTATCTGTGTATTCAATGTGTATTCTCTTTGTATTCTCTGTGTATTCTATGTGTTTTTTCTATGTATTCTGTGTGTATTCTCTGTGCATTCTCTGTGCCTTGTGCAGTCAATTATCTGTGTATTCTAAGTTCCTTCTGTGGTGTACTCTCTGTGTATTCTCAGAGTATTTTCTGTGCATTCTCAGTGCATTTTGCAGTGAATTCACTGTCTATTCTCTGTGTATTCTCAGTCTGTAAACTCTGATATGGAGCATATGTTTTTCTCATAGCCCATGAGCAGGCCCCCCGCTGGGTGGAGTTGTGTGAGTACAGAGGCGTTCCCAGCTTGTTTAACAATTTGAATGATGGAGCTTTAGAATCAGCACACTGTAAAAACGAAAACTTAAAATTGTTGGTCTCATTATGATTTCTGAGTAAAATGAATATAAAACATTAAGTATTCATGTCAACTGTGCAATGCAATTTAGTCCAACCAACAATGTTGAGTTTTGGGTCAAGAGTTGGGCTCACGGTAGTCTCTTTGTTAGCAAGACACACAGGTTTAAGTCAGACTCTGTCTGAGGCTGGGCCAACTACGATGCACATGCGCATTTCGACACTACCCCCCGGGGAGTCTGGGTATTCGTGATGCCGGTTGGGAAAAAGGTGTTTATTGCCTTTTGTCAATTTGTTTCTGTTAGGTTAAGTTGGGTTAACGGGTTTGGGGTCTTTATTGTTTGTGTGTTGTTTATTGTGCGTAGTGTTTCCGCCACCGTTACCGAGACTTGCATGTCCGTTGGTTGGGTGTGCGGTGCGCTGTGTGTTGCGGGTGTGTGTTAATAAAGGCAGCTCTCGGGATCGTGCGGTGTATGAGGCACGAGAGTTGCGTCACCGTTTAACCTGGGCTCCCGTCTCGTGCAGAACAAGTTTGACCATAATGTCAAACTTGTTCTGCACTTTGGTTTGCTGCATTTAGACAGCGATTCTCTGCTGCTGAACTAGCTACATGTTGCTTGTTCTATTGCTGTCTGGCATTCAGAAATTTAAAATGGAAGTTTCAAAATGAATTTAAAACTCGTTTTGCATTCTTTGAAATGTTTTTTTAATAATATTAACCTTAATTTGAAATATTAAGTTAACACCCCTGACTTATTTTTTTGAGTTTGTAAAATATAAAAATCTTAGTTGGTATAACTCTAACTTTCAAGTTTGTCTAAAGAAGAAAATGACCTTTTTGATGGGCTCAAAATTCAAAAATTGATTGCAGTAAGTTGCCTTGCAATTTTGAGTTTGTGTAACCCAGGTTTACATGACACCGTTTCATTTAATTCGATTTAAATCACAACCCCTTTTAAAAGTTTGTTACTAATCAGTAAAAAATACATGGCTTGTGTATTGTCTTTCTAAATAGTGCCACAGAATGAGATAAAGATATATATATGGAAAATATTGCAAATGAATGCATTTAAATTATTGAATCTAAATAGTATGTTGTGATTTGTTAAACCACCTGTAACTCAACAAAGTCGCATGGCAACTGGTTTGGCTTAGTTAGCCAATCAGAAATTAGACCCGCCTCTTTTTAGCGTCAGCAGATAGCAGTTACAGAGATTCGTCCTTTTCGGGACGAGCCACAGATGAGATTCGACGATAGACTGCTGTTTTTTAATAGTAACCTAAAGAAGAGAGATTCCCCCGCCACTAAAAGTCCCGAAAAGCCTGTGCAGTAACTCGAAAACCTTGGTGAGTCTCTTTGTGTAAACATTTGGATTTGAATTGTGTTTTTTGGGTGAGAAAATAACGTGATAAGCTGTTAACTGGCCGCAGCTAATGCTGCTTGCTAACTGCCCAGCATAGCGCGTGGTGTCGCTGCACTTGGCGTGCCGTGACTGATGTGGGGGAGGGGATGTGAGGCCTGTTGCTGGGGCTGCGGGCAGATTGTAGTTTTGCCGTTGGGTTATGCAGTTTCTTCACTGTGTGATGTTGCGGTCTGTTGATGGGTTAGTGATGCTGCTAGCTGTGTTAATTTGTCTTATGGTGAAAAGGAATATGTAAATCTGTGATTCATAGAAGTTATCTTCAAAATTATAATTTCTTTCAGTAACTAAACTATAGCTTGCTGAGTGTAACAACACAAAGGAAATACAATTTGAATGGGTTGTGAAGTATTTTATTTGAACCGATTTATATAGAGAGTTAAGTCTAAATTATTTATGTTTTACACTGTGTTAAATTACCTTAAATATGATTTATAGAAAAGTGATTGAAATGTATTATATAGATAGACTATTAATGAGTATTTTGGCTTTGCTGTCAAGGCCGGGGTTTTTTTTGGTTGTGGATTGAGATTGGATCCTGGATCGTCTGCATCCTGCTCGCCCTCCCTGGAGGTCTGCAGCGGTGTACAGACTGGCGAGCTAACCCCCATCGGAGCGATCCTTATGAACCCTGAACGGAAGGAGCAGGTGTTGTAGTTTCTGCAGTGTGATTCAGGGATGTTTTTTTTAATTTGGTCAGAGGTGTTTTAAATCCTGTTGTTTTGTGTCTTTTTTGTTTTGTAAGGTTGGACTCTTTTCCAGGGTCTTTTTCTTTATTTTTCCGGAATAATTAGAGGTTTCCTCGTTGCAAACAATAAACCAAATATATATATATATATTTGAAATATATCACTTGTTTCCGTGTGTCATTCTTGTGCAGACAGTACCATATCTCTCCTTACGAACACTAGAGTCTTCTGACGATCTGGCCCATAGACACCAAGGATTGGTTACATTTGCTCAACTTTTTATTTTTTACAGTGCAGGAATCAGAGGATGTATTTCTGTCAGGTACACAGGTGAGATGTCCTCCTCCACAATATCAACAGCAGACTAGAATAAATGATCTGCACAACCCATTCAAGCAGCGCTATTGCCAATCCAGTGCTGATACAGATTTCTTCAGATTTATCAGATGACTCAAACAATGTTTTCTACTTTTCTGGAACTCCCACCTACTCAGGTAGGTGAACCCAAAGGCAGAAATCTGAGTCAGGGAAAGGGTAGGAGGACGCTTTACTAAAGAAATCATGGCAGGCAGAAACCGACAACACAGACGGCACAGAGGAAAACAGGTAGTGAGTGGTGCTGGGGCAAGACCGTTACAGGCTATTTCAGTAATGACCTTAAAGCATGTTAAAATGTAAGCCTATTTTTTATGTTCTCAGGTTACATGACTGTAAATATTGTTTACTCTTAGCGACACAAGAGGACGCAAGAGCACACACAATAATTAATGTAATGAATGTTCATGTATTGTATTGTGACCTAATGGACTTCCCGTACATGGACATTTTTATGCGTGACGTTTTTCATATTCCAGTCAGTCCGTCCTCAACCCAACTGGCAGATGGCCACATTTCATTGTTCTGAAATAAATGTCCCATAATGAGAGAAGTCGTCAGCCTCCTTCCTACGCATCGTCAGCAGCACCACTCTGCTGATAAAACTCAACAGGTTATGGGCCCAGGAGACATTTGGAGGAGAAGATAGTCGACGAAAGCCAAGAAAGTTGCAACGGATCGCGTGCTGAGGAAGGCTGCTAACCTGAGGAGAGGGGCAAGCTAGCATGGCAGAGCAACGATCTAGCTACTGCTAGATGACAAAAGTCTGTCTCTGGTAATGAGAGATGCGCAAGATGATGGCAGAAAAGCATTAAATATTCTGAAAGACTATTATGCAGGGAAGGGAAAGCCTTGTATAATTAGTTTGTACACCACGCTGACCTCACTTCAAAAGTCCAAGGGCGAAAGTGTATTAGACTATATCATTAGAGCAGAGACCGCCATAACTGCCCTGAGAAGCGCGGGAGAAACGCTGGGGGACAGTTTGCTGGTGACTATGGCGCTGAAGGGATTGCCAGAGAGCTTCAAGCCATTCTCAATTCATGTGGCGCACACCTACGATAACATCACGTTTGCTGACTTCAAGACCAAATTGCGGAGTTTCGAGGAAACCGAGAACATCAGAGCAACCGGGTCGAAAGATGACAGCGTGATGAAGACCCAGGGGAGAACCGGACAGCGACCTCCCAGTAGCAGCGCACATGGACCGGGCAAAGACGACAGCGAGATGGTGTGCTTCAAGTGCGGGACCAAGGGGCACCGAGCGAGAGCGTGTCGACAGAAGACGTGGTGTAGTGTTTGCAAAAGTGGCACACACAGGTACGCGACATGCAGACGAAAAGACAAAGACAGAGACCGAAGGGACGGCGTGAGCAAAGTGTCGGAGAATGCTGAGGTAAAGGAGGACTTCGCGTTCAAGATGGCGGACGGACGGGCCAGTGACCAGCGGCAGCCGGCGCGCACCATCCAGGAGAGGGGCCTGATGGTGGACACCGGGGCCACATCCCACGTCATCAACGACATCGCCTTGTTCACAAGTTTCGACAGCACCTTCAGGCCGGAGACTCACAGCGTCGAGTTGGCTGATGGGACCAGATGCAGCGGCATCGCTCAGCGGAGAGGCACGGCAGTGGTTACCCTCATTAACAGCAGTGGACGGCGGTGCAATGCGAAACTGTTGGACGCTCTGTATGTGCCGTCGTACCCGCAGAACATTTTCTCGGTGAAGGCAGCAACCACGAATGGGTCCACAGTCGTCTTCAAAGAAGACAATGATGTCTTGATAACCAGATATGGTACCAGTTTTGACATTCATGTGTTTGGCAGGTTGTACTACCTGCACACTGAGATTGAGTCAACTGATGATAAGTGTAATGCAACCCACGACATCCAAGCATGGCATGAGATACTAGGCCACTGTAATTATGATGATGTGCTTAGGTTACATGATGTTGTTGATGGTATGCAGATCAAGGGAAAAATTAGTAAGCCTGAGCAAGAGTGTGAGGTGTGTATTCAAGGGAAGGGTCTTTTACCGATGATTACTCAAATGCAGTATTTGTTTACTTTCTAAAGAAAAAGAGTGACGCAGTGCAGGCAACTGAAAAATTCCTTGCAGATGTATTGTGGTAGAAATTAATGATTATATTCTATGGTAAACTATGATTAAAATTAGGCCTGTATATCTAATGGTAGAAAACATGTAATGCGTCTTGGATTTTGATCCAGGGCTGGTCACGAGGCCTGGGAGTCTTGGGTCAGAGCAGGGGTTGGGGCGCAACCCCCCAGGAGCAGTTGTCTACTGAGACAATGCATGCTGACTCCACTTCCTGGGTCCTAGACTATCTCGGTGACCATCTGTTTAGAAGTATTTGTGTTTTATTATGTGTGGACACCTAGAAAAACAAGAAACTGCTGAGGACTGTGCTTTTGTGTGTTTAAGAAGAGGCTCGAATCTGTTGGCAAGGCAGTGACTCTTAAGACCCTACTCGGCTGTTATCGTTGTTGTTTTTCTGCACGATAAAGTCTTTTGTCAATTCTTGCTCCGGACCCCTCGTTTTATTTTACTCTCTCTCTCTTGAATTAGCCTAAGTGTTTTAAATCTCGATTAATCTCCGACAGTATCCTCTTATGGGAAGGTGAAGTGTATGCGATCTGATAATGGAACTGAGTTCACAGGTGGTGATTTCCAGGCGCTGCTGAGGAAAAGCAAAATTAGGCATGAGACGACAGCTCCGTACTCACCGCACCAAAATGGAACAGCAGAACGTGGGTGGCGTACTCTTTTCGAGATGGGCAGGTGCATGCTAATTGAAAGTTAGTTACCAAAACACCTTTGGCACTACGCAGTACAAACAGCAGCAACGGTACGCAACAGATGCTTGAACAAGCGCACAGGGCTGACTCCTTACGAGATGTTGACAAATAAAAAAATCCCAATGTGTCCAGAATGCAACGATTCGGGTCTGTTTGCTACAATTATAAGCAGGAAAAGGGAAAGCTTGACTCCAGGTGTGATAAGGGGCGTTTTGTGGGGTATGATAAAAATAGCCCAGCGTATTTGGTGTATCACCCAAATACAAAGTGCAAAAACACAGGCTGGTGAAATTTGTGAGCAAAACAGCTGCAGAAAAACAAACACAGACAGATGAGCCAGATCTAAATGATGACAGTGTGGGGCACAGAGTCAGGACTAGGGGGACGCAGGGGGTCAACAGGAGTGCAGAAAAGGCTCTAGAGCAAAATGAACCCGGTAAAAGTCCACATTGCGATAGTCCAAGGGCAGCAAATGAGTCTACTGAGCATAATGAAACTGGAAGTGTTACAAGCGTCGATCCTGAGAGTAGGCGGTATCCAACAAGAGAAAGGAGGGCACCAAATTACCGAGGCGACTTCGTGAGAGAAGACAGTGATAGTGACGGGATGCATGTCACAGTAGACTACTGCTGCAGAGCAGTTTGTGGAATTCCGCAAACTTATGGTGAAGCAATGCAGTCAGACAATTCAAATGAATGGAGAAAAGCAATGAATGAGTCTCCTCCTAATCCTCATCGTCATCCGCTTATCCGGGGTCGGGTCGCGGGGGGAGCAGCTCAAGCAGGGGGCCCCAGACTTCCCTTTCCCGGGCCACATTGACCAGCTCTGACGGGGGGATCCCGAGGCGTTCCCAGGCCAGTGTTGAGATATAATCTCTCCACCTAGTCCTGGGTCTTCCCCGAGGTCTCCTCCCCACTGGACGTGCCTGAAACACCTCCCAAGGAAGGCGCCCAGTGGGCATCCTTACCAGATGCCCGAACCACCTCAGCTGACTCCTTTCTAAGTAAAGGAGCAGCGGCTCTAATCCGAGTTCCTCACGGATGGCTGAGCTTCTCACCCTATCCCTAAGGGAGACGCCAGCCACCCTTCTGAGAAAACTCATCTCGGCCGCTTGTACCCGCGATCTCGTCCTTTTGGTCATCACCCAGCCCTCATGACCATAGGTGAGGATAGGAACGAAGATCGACCGGTAGATCGAGAGCTTTGCCTTGCGGCTCAGCTCTCTTTTCGTTACAACGGTGCGGTAAAGCGAACGCAATACCGCTTCCGCTGCTCCGATTTTCCGGCCAATCTCACGCTCCATAGTACCCTCACTCGCGAACAAGACCCCGAGGTACTTGAACTCCTTCACTTGGGCTAAGGACTCATTTCCTACCCGGAGTAAGCAATCCACCGGTTTCCTTCTAAGAGTCATGGCCTCAGATTTAGCGGTGCTGATCCTCATCCCAGCCGCTTCACACTCGGCCGCCAGCTGATCCAGTGAGTGCTGAAGGTCACAGGCCGATGATCCAATGAGGACCACATCATCTGCAAAAAGCAGTGACGAGATCCTCAGACCACCGAACTGCAACCCCTCCCCACCACGACTACGCCTCGATATCCTGTCCATGTATATCACAAACAGGATTGGTGACAAGGCGCAGCCCTGGCGGAGACCAGCACCCACTGAGAACGAAACTGACTGGCTGCCGAGAACACGAACACAGCTCTCGCTTTGGAAGTACAAAGATTGGATGGCCCTGAGGATAGACCCCCTTACCCCATACTCCCGCAGCACCTCCCACAGTTTCTCCCGGGGGACCCGGTCATACGCCTTCTCCAGATCCACAAAACACATGTAGACCGGATGGGCATACTCCCAGGCCCCCTCCAGGATCCTTGCGAGAGTGAAGAGCTGGTCCGTAGTTCCACGTCCGGGGCGAAAACCGCATTGTTCCTCTTCAATCTGAGGTTCGACGATCGGCCGAAACCTCCTTTCCAGCACCTTGGAGTAGACTTTACCAGGGAGGCTGAGAAGTGTGATACCCCGGTAATTGGCCCACACTCTCTGGTCCCCCTTTTTGAACAGGGGAACCACCACCCCGGTTTGCCACTCCTTTGGCACTGTACCCGACTCCCACGCGATGTTGAATAGGCATGTCAACCATGACAGCCCCTCAACACCCAGAGCCTTTAGCATTTCTGTCTGGATCTCATCAATCCCTGGGGCTTTGCCACTGCGGAGATGTTTGACTACCTCAGTGACCTCCACCAGGGAAATTGACGACGAAACACCATCAACCTCGAGCTCTGCCTCCAACATAGAGGGCGTGTTACTCGGATTCAGGAGTTCCTCAAAGTGTTCCTTCCAACGTCCGACGACCTCCTCAGTTGAGGTCAACAGAGTCCCATCCTTACTGTACACAGCTTGGATGGTTCCCCGTTTCCCCCTCCTGAGGTGCCGGATAGTCTTCCAGAAACACTTTGGTGCCGACCGAAAGTCCTTCTCCATGGCCTCTCCGAACTTCTCCCACACCCGCTGCTTAGCCTCCGACACGGCAGCCGCTGCAGGCCTTCGAGCCTGTCGGTACCCTGCAACCGAGTCAGGAGTCCTCCAGGATATCATATCCCGGAAGGCCTCCTTCTTCAGTCGGACGGCTTCCCTGACCACCGGTGTCCACCACGGTGTCCGAGGGTTACCGCCCCTTGAGGAGCCTAAGACCCTGAGGCCACAGCTAGCCACCGCAGCTTCAGCAATGGAGGCTTTGAACACCGCCCACTCCGGCTCAATGCCCCCAACCTCCACAGGAATGCCAGAAAAGCTCCAACGGAGGTCGGTTGACAGTTCCGCCCCTCTCTTTACCCGAGTGTCCAAAACATGCGGCCTCAGATCAGATGACACGATCACGAAATCGATCATCGATCTTCGGCCTAGGGTACTCTGGTACCAGGTACACTTATTAGCACCCTTATGTTCGAACATGGTGTTTGTTATGGATAATCCATGACTAGCACAGAAGTCCAATAACAAACGACCGCTCGGGTTTAGATCAGGGAGGCCGTTCCTCCCCACCACGCCTCTCCAGGTGTCTCCATCGTTGCCCACGTGGGCGTTGAAGTCTCCCAGCAGAACTACGGAGTCCCCTACTGGAGCCCCATACAGGACTCCATTCAGGGTCTCCAAGAAGGCCGAGTACTCTGAGCTGCTGTTTGGTGCATACGCACAAACAACAGTCAGAGTTTTCCCCCCTACAACCCTTAGGCGCAGGGAGGCGACCCTCTCGTCTACCGGGGTAAACTCCAACACCGCGGCGCTCAGCCGGGGATTTATGAGTATCCCCACACTCGCCCGGCGCCTCACGCCCTCGGCAACTCCGGAGAAGAATAGAGTCCAACCCTTTTCCAGTAGTACGGTACCAGAGCTGAGACTGTGCGTGGAGGTAAGCCCCACCAGATCTAACTGATAGCGCTCCACCTCCCTCACAAGCTCCGGTTCCTTTCCCCACAGCAAGGTGACGTTCCACGTCCCCAGAGCCAGCTTCTGCCGCCCGGGTCTGGTCCGTCGAGACCCCTGACCTTCGCTGCCACCCATGTGGCTGCGCACCTGACCCCAACGGGTCTTCCCACAGGTGGTGGGCCCATGGGGTGAAGAGAGGGGGGGAGCCACGTAGTTTGTTCGGGCTGTGCCCGACCGGGCTCCGTGGCAAACCCGGCCACCAGGCGCTCGCCATCGAGCCCTCCGTCTGGGCCTGGCTCCAGACGGGGGCCCCGGGCTTCCTCCGGGCCGGGTCACATCTCCTCTTTTTCCATTATTCATTGGAGTTTTTTGAACCATTCTTAGTCTGGCCCCTCACCTGAGACCACTCTGCCATGAGAGACCCTACCAGGAGCACAAGGCTCCAGACAACACAGCTCTCAGGTTCACAGGGACACGCAAACCTCTCCACCACGATAAGGTGACGGTTCCAGTCTCTAAATGAGAATAAAACCTTTACCCCGACAACACTACCCGTGGGCAAGAAACCAGTGGGGGGTAGGTTGGTTTACGCAATCAAGTCTGGTGTAGATGGGAATGACCAGTACAAGGCTCGATTTGTCGCCAAGGGCTACAGCCAGAAAATGGGGGTAGACTATGGGGAAACGTTTTCACCTACAGCAGACCTAACCAGTGTTAGAATTGTGCTACAGAAGGCAGTGCAGGAAAATTTACTGGTCCACCAAATGGACGTGAAAACTGCGTTCTTACACGCCCCCATCGACCACGAAATCTACATCAATCCACCAGAGGGCTATGAAGAAAAAGAGGGTGTAGTCTATAGGCTAGAGAAATCGCTTTATGGTCTCAAACAGTCTGGAAGAAACTGGAAGAGAGTTTTACATAATTGCTTAACTGAAAATGGTTTCACACAAAACCAAGCTGACAACTGTGTTTATTCCCAAGAGTCTAAAGAAGGGAAAGTGATCATGATTGTGTGGGTCGATGACTTGATCATCGCTGCAAGCGATGAAGGAAAACTGAAAAAGGTGAAAGGGATGCTTGCAGAGCAATTCAAGATGAAAGATTTGGGGCAACTCAAACATTTTCTTGGTATTGATTTTGATTTTTCTGATGAATGCATTAAGATGTCACAAGAGAAGTACATTAACAAAATTCTACAGCGTTTCAACATGTCAGAATGCAGGGTGAGAGATACTCCTTGTGAGCAAAAGCTTGAATACAGTAATGATGCAGTTAAAATGACAGATATCAGGATGTACAGAGAGGCCGTGGGCAGTCTGATATACCTGACGACCTGCACTAGGCCTGATCTGAGTTTTGTGGTGAGCAGGCTGTCACAGTACCTAGCTGAGCCTACAGAGGAGCAATGGGTTACTGTGAAGCATGTCCTGCGATACCTTAAAGGTACAGCAGACAAAGGTTTAACCTTTTGAAGAAGCACTGAGAATCTTGGTATAAAAGCCTACAGTGATGCAGACTGGGCGGCTGATACCAGTGATCGCCGCAGTACCACAGGATACTGTGTTAGTCTTAGTGAAAACAGTGCACTTGTTTCATGGAAGGCAAAGAAGCAACCTACTTTTGCACTTTCCACATGCGAAGCAGAGTATATGGCACTTGCTTCTACTGTTCAGGAATGCCTTTACCTAGAACAATTACTGGAGAATATGGATGGTTACCAATACACACAAACGGTAATACACAAAGACAATCAGGGGACGATTGCTCTTGCCAGAAATCCTGTGAATCGAAAGCGTTGTAAACACATAGACATTAGGTATCACTTTATTAGGTCTACGGTGAATGAGGGTAAGGTGAATTTAATGTATTGTGCTACTGATGAAATGGTCGCTGATGTGATGACGAAGCCTGTCAGCAAGTTCAAACTGGGAAAGTTTGCAGGTCTTCTTTCTGGTGACTAATATGTGTAAGCCAAAGGTACACTTTTGTTTAATCTTGTTTTGGTGTTTTTTGTGTTACCAACCTGAGTACGTGGGGGTGATAAAATGTAAGCCTATTTTTTATGTTCTCAGGTTACATGACTGTAAATATTGTTTACTCTTAGCGACACAAGAGGACGCAAGAGCACACACAATAATTAATGTGATGAATGTTCATGTATTGTATTGTGACCTAATGGACTTCCCGTACATGGACATTTTTATGCGTGACGTTTTTCATATTCCAGTCAGTCCGCGCTCAACCCAACTGGCAGATGGCCACATTTCATTGTTCTGAAATAAATGTCCTATAATGAGAGAAGTCGTCAGCCTCCTTCCTACGCATCGTCAGCAGCACCACTCTGCTGATAAAACTCAACAAAGCATAATTCCCTTTTCATCACCGAAATCTAAAATAATATTACAAAGCATAACTTATAGTAGTGAAAGTAAAACCATTTTTCCAAGCACTGCATTCTCAGCTAATGCAGGTGGCGGTCTAAGCCGATGTAGGGAACCAGAGAAATCAGCGGGTGAAAACCAGCCAGCCTGTAGGGACGCTACACAAGGAAAATTCATTGTTGTTGGTGGGACTCATTTATCCCTGTTATGGCAGAGTTACCCTCATCTCTAGCAGGGGGCTTCAAGATGAGATAGAGGACCATCCTTTCTAGTCCTCTTCCCTCCAACCAAGACTTCCAAAATCAGCGCAGCCACGGGTTTGGAATCCTAATTAGTAGCCGCCGGAAGAGTAAATACTATTCCACTTGGTTGCCTTAATGTGTCAGTCTCTTAGATGTTCATGTCAATAAATGTTTGTTGAGCCCCATCTATCTAGAATGAGGTAACACCATGGTGACACATCTATCTAGAATGAGTTAACACCATGGTGGTTGAGCCTATGCCCCACTTACAATTGCATTATTATGAATGTGATGAACAAGTCTTGGTACGTTAGCACACAATTATCTAGAGAAGTTAAGAAAGGTGGTGGAGTAGCCCTGATATCTAATTTTAAGCTTAATCTATAGCCAAAGAATATATATATATTCAGATCCTTTGAGATGCTTGCGTTCTGCACCTCAGCTCTCCGAGAAGCAAAACGAGTTCCAGACTCTTTCGTTTTGGCTGTAGTCAGGGCTCTACACTAACTTTTTTTTTCAGGAGCACTCGTGCCCCTAAGTTAAAAAATTTAGGAGCACACGGGAAAAAAAATGGGGGCACAATAGGTTTTTGTTTCGAACATTTATTAGCGTGCAGAAATTACACACACCAACAGCAACAACTTACTAAAGCAAAATTAAGACAAATAAATAGACAAGATTACATTTATGCTACACAAAACAGCACCAATTTCGGCTTCCACCGTACCAGGGTTATTGGGCTGGGTGCGATTTATATAGAGATCGGGACAGCGAGAATGCCTAGTGGACTCGATGTGTTTCACCACAGCATCGCGTTTCAGATTAGGGTTCCCCGTTATAAACAGAGGAGCTTGCCATTGCCAATGGGGCTTCCTTACAAAATGTACAGAACATTTTCATGTTCTTAGCATCATATACTAGCCACCCGAAATCCTTCTACCAGTCGGGGGTTGAATTTGGAGGCTTTATCGACTACAGTAACAGCATTAACTTTCTCCACGCAGTCTATTCATAATATTGTAATGACCACGGAAGAGGCAGTGAATGAGGTATTGATTAGACAGCGATTTAGATACCTAATAAACCGTGGAACACACAAGACTGGTAACTATAGCAACGTAGGTAAACAAACCCCGCTAAACCCTCCCGTAGCGCCTCCCACGCTACGGCCAGCCGGAGGCGCACAGAGCTTTTGGCCGTGAAATTATGTATACAATACAATTATATTATATTATATACTATTCTATATAGAGCTCGGGGAGTCGCAAACAGCAACAATCACTTTCTCCTCCATTCTGCGGTTCACCCCGGACTGCACTGCAGGGAACGGTTGGCCGGTTGAAAACTGATTGGCTGTTGCGTTACGCACGTCACTCAGTGGCCACGCTGTTGAACGCTGATTGGCTGTCATCACGCGAATGTCGCGGCAAAGTTTAAATATTTCAACTCGAGCAAAAGTGGCGTGCTGCAAATCCACCTGAAATCCACGTGAACGCACTCGCCCGTGCCGGGCAAAAGTGTCGCGCTGCAAATGGAATCGTTGCTTTGTATGGAATCGTTTCGTCCCTTCGCGTTTGGTGTGAACGCACAGTATAGTGCGCTGTGGAGTAGTCACTCGCACGCGTGCTCCTGTTTTGTTTTTCTCGTTCGCACGCAGAAATATTCGCTCGCAAATGCGAGTGAAATGGGCGCACTGTAGAGCCCTGGCTGTAGTATACCGTCCCCCAGGACCGTATTCACTATTTGTTGATGAGTTTTCTGATTTTGCAGCTGATCTGGCTACATACTCGGACTATATTTTGCTTATTGGGGATTTCAACATTCATGTGAATAATCCATCTGATGCCCTCGCAAGGGCTTTTCTGTCCATTACAGATACGCTTGGCTTCAAACAACTCGTCCAGCACCCAACCCACATCGGTGGAAACACGCTGGATCTCGTTTTAACCCGCGGTGTAGACATTTCACAGCTAGTAGTCATTAGGGCTTTGACTCCGAACTTCATGATTCGAATATAATTAAAATATCAAAAAATAAATCAAAATTCGAACGAATATTAGGCAGCCCTTAATATTCAAACCTGTTATTGGCAGGCCAAGAGGGAGAGACGTCGGAGAACCCGACACAGTCTATTAATAATATAGTAATGATGACCACGGAAGAGGCAGTGAATGAAGTATTGATTAGACAGCGATTTATTAGAAACCTACTATTAGAAACCTAATAAACTGTTGGAACACGCAAGACCGGTAACCATAGCAACGCCAGTAAACAAACCTCGCAAAGCCCAATCCAGGGCTGAATCCGAATACTCATACTTATAGTATGCATTTTTTAGTACGCGACAAATATGAATGCTCAGTACGCATTGTGTAGTACGGAAAACGTTTCCGAATGCGTACTACCGCCACAGTATACAACGGTAGGTCACTACGCAATCCCACAATGCAACCGGAGTCTGGTAACGAACGAAGAAGAGATGGTTGACCCGACACTACCATGGACACTACCAACAGCGGCTTAGAAAGACGTCGTAGAAAGCGGCGAAAAAAAGAGACATTAAAAAGTGTAAAAAAGTAAAGTAAGTAATTAAGTAAAAAGAGACATTTTTAATTTAATAGCAACGATGACAAGACGGAAAACAGGTAACTTATCAAGGTAATTTTGCCGGCATCTGAGGGGAGATACGTCATCTCCAAACATCCGGTGGAGTTTCGGCTGTGTTCCGAAGCGTTCAGAGGCGTTCTACGCATAGCTGTAGACCGCAAGTAGTAGACACTGAACAGAAATAGTACGTACTAAGTACTCGGATTCAGCCCAGGTCTTACTGAAGGCATTTAATGGTCAAAATATTATTAATAAATATTTGAATATATTTGAATATTAATATTAATAAACAAACAAACTTCGAATATGATTTTTGGGCAAAAGTCAAAGCCCTAGTAGTCATCGCAACTTGGTTTCAGGTCCTCCAATAGTACAGTAGGGCAGCTATGCACCAGGTGCCAGAGGATGCTCAGGTGGTCAAAAGGTTCTGCTAGACACACAGAAAGCTTAGGCTCTGTTTCAACTCCAACCAGGGAGCGACTTTTGACGATCTTTTAGACTTAGGTGGCTTTCCTTGGTGTGAAAAGGCTGAGAAGATTCCAGGGCTGTTTGGCAGGTTTTCAGTAGAGGTAAACTAACCGTTGGTGTGGGGTCTTCATCTGGATTCTTGTACTGGAATATGTCGTGTGTTGTGCCATGCAGTGTTCGTCCATCCTTTGTGTACTCTTGGAAGTCAAGGTTATCAAATGCAAACTGTGTATCGTCCAACCTTCAGGTTTGTTGGTATGAAGGCACCATCCCTAGTTGTCTGCTCTTCAAATGCCATTGCCATTATTGTAATATATCTCTGTGCTTCTTTGTAGCTAATGCTGTTCCCAAATCTATTTAGATGTGACACAGTCGACTTGCTTCTGGTTTCCTACAAAGCTGTCCCAATGTTTATCGGTGTTGGGATCTTGGCAATTGCTTGGCAGACATCCTGGGCAAGGTTGAGAACTTGTTCTTGCTGCTTAGGAGTGACTTTCACCTGGCCGTCCTCACCTAACTCTGGAGATGCATCTGTTATCATGATAAACACATCAAGGACCGCACCAGCCTTAATACAAGTTTATTTCTAATGATTCCTCGCTTCAAACGTATCCCTGTGGCAGCTAACCCAAAAAAATAGTAAGTCTCTACCCCATTCCTGTGAGTTATGGCTGTTTACAGAAACCACCAAAATGGGCTAAAACGGCTAAAGCTAGCTAATTAAAGTGGTAATGCTGCTGCTACAGGGATATGTTTGGGATGAGGACTTGTTTGAAGACTGGTGTGGTCCTTTCAGTTAATTACCATTACAATATCCATGTAACCATTCTTTTCCCAAAATGCTGAGGCAGACCTGCCGGTATTCACTGAAGTCAATGTCACATACCTCAGACAGATGAGCAGCTTCGAAGTCCGTTGGTAACTGTTGGTTGGTTGTTTTAAATTCAAATAACTAAGATCATGTGTGTGTGTCTGTAAATGTGCCATGATTCTAAATATCCTTGCTAAATGTTTCCATGCTAAATGCCATGATGCTAAATATCCATGCTAAATGTCTTTCGGAATTTTGAGAGCAGCCTACAATTCTATTGAGGTTCTGAGCCTGTTGATCACCAACTAGTAGTGAAATCATCACCGATCCATTGATTTTAGTTGGATTTTTATCTATATTTTTCTGTGGAATGAGTTTACAGTTTGGTGAAGGGAATGGTATATTGACTGATGTCATAATTTGGGGGAATAATTGATTGCCAATGAAGTAAAGATGAAAATATTGGAAAAATATTGCATTAAATTGATGCAAAATCATGTAGAAATGTGTTTTAAGAGGTTTTCTTTCAGTGGATGTTGTCAGCACATGTGTTCTGTGTATCTGGAATGCATTTATTGACAGCCTACCCAACCCACTGAGGAGTTGAGGGAATCATTTTTTTTTCTAATTATTTTGATAAAAAATATAGGGGACACTAAAGCAGGGGTGGGGAACGTACGGCCCCCGGGCCGTATACGGCCCGCCAAAGCCTTTCGTCCAGACCGCGGAGGCAAGGAAAGGCAATTTTTTTTTTTTTTTTTTTTTTTTATTGTTAGGCTATTCATTTTATTATTATTTCAGTGTGTGTTCGCTTTTGTTGTTTGATGGGAGAAGTCCTAATTAAGGGATAACGACCGTCGAGGTGTAACCTACAATTCTACAGACTTAATGGACACAGCGTGGCGAAGAAGTCTCCCGCTAACTCCCGTTTACAAAATCCACAAAATGTGTTTTTATTAATATTAAGAAATGCCTTTACATTAAGGAAAATAAAAGGCATAATAACCTGATTAATTCTAGTGATAGGCCTACTGGTTGTTAATGGTAAGTAACTATTCAAGAGCATTGATATGATACCTGATTTAACTTTTCTACTGGGATTACGTCAAAGGTATACTGTTCCATGGACTTAATGGACACCCCATTAGCCAATCAGAAAGCAGTATGTCGTTGCACAGGGAGATAAGCTTTAAAATATATATATATATATATATATATATATATATATATATATATATATTAAACAATTTTGTTTGACATGAGCTATTTTTATAGGCCGAAAAAAAGTGCGGCCCTCCAAACAAGTTACAAAAATGTATCCGGCCCTTGATGACAAAAAGGTTCCCCACCCCTGCACTAAAGAGTGATACACTAAAATGGCCACATTTTTTTTCGCGATATTTCCGCCAGAGCAGACCCTCCAATTATTGGTTCTTAGGGTCAAAGTTTACAGAAAAAACACAAATAAAAAGTATGGCAGACCATGTCAGGTTCAACCCATTTTATTGAGCTTTTGAGACTTTGGCTCCCCGACTATAGTGGTCTCTTCCTACACCTCAGCTTTATCAGACCACTTTTTGCTCACTTTCCACGTGGTGGTATCCTGCCCCTGCAACGATCAGCAAGCTACTTTCAGCTGTCGCCGCATCACACCTACAAACATTACAGCTATGGCAGATAAGTTACCCGGCTCACTTGCACCTCTTTGTAACTATAGTGGTTCTGTGGAGTGCCTTACTGATGACCTCAACATTGCCTTGTCTGCTGCCATTGATTCAGTTGCTCCGCTCGTAACCAAAAAACGAACATTGAAAAAAACAGCTCCCTGGTTTAATGCAGAAACGCACACTCTGAAGCGAAGCTGTAGGATTCTTGAACGTAAATGACGCTCGACTAAACTTGAAGTCTTTCATCTTGCATGGCACAACAGTCTGCTCACCTATAAGGGTGCGCTGACTACTGCTAGGAATGCCTACTTTTCCAGTATCATCAACTTGAATAGAAACAATCCAAAGTTTATTTTTGACACAGTGAACAGTTTGGCTCAGAAACAAACTCAGACCGTAGGCTCCTCGATCGTGGCAGGTGAATTCATGGATTTCTTTGAGAATAAGATTCAATCAATTAGAGAGGAAATTTATGCTTGGCGTGCGGCTTGTCCTACACATCCTGCGGGGCAGGATGGGGACCTCTGACGCAACTCTCCTGGAGTACAAGGCAATTCCACTGGTGGAACTTGAAAGGGTGATAAAGGCATCAAAGCCAACAACTTGTATGTTGGATCCTCTCCCTTCCAGGGTTCTTAAGGAACTTCTTCCCACGGTGGGGCCTGCAATCCTCTCGCTTATGAATCTCTCGCTTTCAACAGGAATTGTTCCCTCCAATTTCAAGGCTGCGATGATAAAACCGCTACTCAAAAAGCCTGGCCTAGATCCTGAATAAGTCAGGAACTCGGCCTATATCGAATCTGCCCTTCCTGTCCAAGGTACAGGAAAGGATTGTAGCAAAGCAAATCGTCGATTATCTGATGAGGAACAATCTCTTCGAACCTTTCCAGTCTGGATTCAGAAATTTCCACTCAACTGAAACTGCTATTACAAGAGTTGTAAATGACATCCTTCTTGCTTTGGATAAAAATAGAAGCTCAATGCTTGTGCTGCTGGACCTGAGCGCTGCGTTCGACACGATCGACCACAGCACTCTTCTTCACCGTCTTGAGCACTATGTTGGTTTCGGGGGTACGGCTCTTGGTTGGCTTGAATCGTACCTCACAGATAGAACCCAATTTGTGCTTCATGAGGGTTCAGAATCAAAGCACTGCAAATTACGCTTTGGCGTACCACAAGGGTCGGTCCTTGGTCCATTACTTTTTGCAATCTACATGCTTCCCTTGGGTGACGTTATCCGCAGCTTCGGAATTAGTTTCCACTGCTACGCGGATGACACCCAGCTCTACATTCCTGTAGTTTCCGGGGACTCGGCCCAGATTCAGAGGGTTGAGTCCTGTCTGGCTGCGGTGAAGGGCTGAGATTGGATTATTGCAATGCACTACACGGACTACACTTTCAATGCACTCGGGATTACCAAACTCTACCACAAAAAGTGGTAGAGTCAGATCAGACTTTAAGGTGCTACTGCTAACCTATAAAGCCTTGCATGGATTATCTCCATCCTACCTGAAGGACGTGATCATTCCTTATAGTCCTTCTCGGTCCCTCCGGTCTTCGGGAGCTGGCCTTCTTTCACTGCCGCAGGTTAGAAAGAAATCGGCTGGACAGAGAGCGTTTATGGCAAGCCGAATAGTCATTTATTAACTAAGTTTGGCTATCCGGAATTAACATTGTAGATATCAACAACTTCTTTCTGATAAGTCGTAATTACATTTTGAATAGTTGGAATTTTCATTCAAGATATCTGTAACGTAATTGTGACTAGTCGAAACTCAAATTCAAGATATCTGTAATTCGATTTTGACTAGGCGGAATGAAAGTTACAGATATCTACAATTTTAGATATATCTAATCAAAATACCTTTCAAGATATCTATAACTTGATATTAGATATCTACAATTAAATAATGACTATCCCTAACTCCAGTTTGAGATATCTACAACGTCATTTTGACTAGTCGTAACTCCAGTTAGAGACATCTACAACGTCATTTCGCCTAGTCCAAACTTAATTTAAGATATCTGAAAAGGGACATGTAGATATCTTGAATTTAGGTGAATTAAAGATATCTTGAACTGGAATTATGACTAGTCAGAATCAAATTGTAGGTATCTCAAACTGGAATTACAGATATCTACAATTCAGTTGCAGATATCCGTAATTCACAAAGTGGATATCCGTAACTGAATTGTAGATATCTGCAATGAGAAACACCATAGACATTAATGGCGAAAATGACGTCCTTTCTCCTAGGAGGAATGTCTTTGTGGATATCTGAAATGACAATTGTGGATAGGAGGAATGTAGTTGCGGATATCCGAAATGTTAGTTTTGACTAGGCGAAACTGAATTGCAGATATCTGCAACACATATCCAGTCTAGCGAATTTATGTCAAATCGGCTTGCCATAAGCGTTTGCCTATCGAGCCCCCTTCCTATGGAAGAGGCTGCCATCAGTGATCAGGGAAGCTGACTCTGTGGAGCTATTCAAAGGAAAGCTCAAAACACACCTCTACAATCTTGCATTTGGAACATAGGTGTTTGAAAACGACAGATGCGACGTGATGACCACTCTATTTGCTTGTGCTTTTGTTATTACAGTATACATTCCCACTATGTACTTCTCCGTTCTAATTCACTATTCTGTCTGTTCTAGCGTGTTGCGGGTGCTGGACTGGATGCCTGTGCCGTGTTCCAATACCCGTACTGTCCGTACTTACTAGCCAAAATTTGAGTACGCAGTACGTTCCAATTCAGATCCGGCGAAAAGAAGTATACTTCAAGGACCCGGATGCCGTACTCAAAACGGGCTAATCGTGAAGTGTGGATCGAAGGACACTCCCCGTACTCAACGGCAGCCATCTTAGCTACGTAGCGGCAGAGGCGGAGCCAGGCTGAGCCAAAGTCGGCGCATTTTCCACATAGCCTGCATTAATAGAGTAATTTTGTAGTTTTTATAGCTTTTTATAGCTGCTAGGCGTAAAGAGTTCACCGTTCAAAGCGGGATGTTTATTGCGGGGGAGGAGCCGCGGCGGCAGTCGTGATCGTAATTTCCGGTAAGTGCACCACGGAGTTCTCGATTTGGAACAGCACTCACATCTGAAAAATTACCGTACTCAAGTGAGTACGGATAGTGCAGATAGTGTACTTCCTTAAAGTATACTCATGGAAGTACGGGTATTGGAACACGGCACTGGACTCTCCTCATGGATAACCGGCCAGAACCCATTCACCATTTTATTATGATGTGCATGTATTCACCTGTATGTCAATTGTGGCACAAATTGCACTCCTGACCATCCCTGGAAGAAGGGATCCCCTACTATGCGTTTCTTCTCAAGATTTCTTCCTTGCTAATTTCAAGGGAGTTTTTTCTTGCCCGTGTGGGGGCTTGGGTAAAGGGGGGTGTCATGACTATTTGGCCTGTTAAGCCCTTTGAGCCTGTAATGGTAATAAAATTGAATTGAATTGAATTGGTGGCGACACTGGTTGGATCTTCGGGAAAAATGACTTCTAATCACCAAAGATGTCGCCAAAGAGAACAAAACAGTAATCTTCGAGATTAATAGTTTAAACATAGTAAACAATACATTGTAGGAATTATTTTCACAAGATGAGTATCAGCTTGGGTTTAATGCAATTACTCATTAGTTTGCGGGGTCGGTGAATGACCGCGGACACTTCTTGAGTGGATTTGTTGATGGATCGGGAAGTTTGTCGGAAGTGCTTACGATAGTCGCCTCGATCCCGTTAGCGAGTTCCAAATATTGGCCGTAAAAACCTCAATTTCCTTTCCCTTTACCGTGGTAAAGTTAGTTTTATATTGGACGTTGGATATTCGACACATTCGAAAATTCTATTTAGCACTGGCTTCGATGGACGAATTTGTGTCAAACCAACTTAGATGTGTTAATACAAGGCCTACCTATGTAAAACAAAGCTTATTTCTTTAAAAAAAACTTTTGATTTTCTAAAAAAGTGTAATGTTAAAAAAGGCTATAAATCTATTATGCGGCTTGACCTTTTGACCTACACATATCAAAACACATCTGGTGAACTCAGCTAACTGCCCCACACATAACACAAAGCTTATTTTCTCAAAACACCTACCCTTTGATTTTATATTTTTTACTCTCATAAAATGCTATAAATCTATTATGCGGCTTGACCTTTTGACCTACCCATTTCAAAACACATCTGGTGAACTCAGCTAACTGCCCCACACATAACACAAAGCTTATTTTTTCCAAAATCCCACCTTTTGATTTTATACTATTTTTTCAATGTTAAAAAAGGCTATAAATCTATTATGCGGCTTGACCTTTTGACCTACCCATATCAAAACACATCTGGTGAACCCATCTAACTTCCCCACACATAACACAAAGCTTATTTTCTCAAAACACCTACCCTTTGATTTTATATATATTTTTTAATCTCAGAAAAAGCTATCAATCTATTATGCGGCTTGACCTTTTGACCTACACATATCAAAACACATCTGGTGAACTCAGCTAACCTCCCCACACATAACACAAAGCTTCTTTTCTCAAAACACCTACCCTTTGATTTTATATATATTTTTTACTCTCAGAAAAAGCTATAAATCTATTATGCGGCTTGACCTTTTGACCTACACATATCCAAACACATCTGGTGTAATCAACTAACTGCCCCACACATAACACAAAGCTTCTTTTCTCAAAATACCTACCCTTTGATTTTATATTCATTTTTTACTCTCAGAAAAAGCTATAAATCTATTATGCGGCTTGACCTTTTGACCTACCCATATCAAAACACATCTGGTGTAATCAACTAACTGCCCCACACATAACACAAAGCTTATTTTCTCAAAACACCTACCCTTTGATTTTCTATATATTTTTTACTCTCAGAAAAAGCTATAAATCTATTATGCGGCTTGACCTTTTGACCTACACATATCCAAACACATCTGGTGTAATCAACTAACTGCCCCACACATAACACAAAGCTTCTTTTCTCAAAATACCTACCCTTTGATTTTATATTAATTTTTTACTCTCAGAAAAAGCTATAAATCTATTATGCGGCTTGACCTTTTGACCTACCCATATCAAAACATATCTGGTGAACTCAGCTAACTGCCCCACACATAACACAAAGCTTATTTTTTCCAAAATCCCACCTTTTGATTTTATACTATTCGTTTAATGTTAAAAAGGCTATAAATCTATTATGCGGCTTGACCTTTTGACCTACCCATATCAAAACACATCTGTGAACTCAGCTAACTGCCCCACACATAACACAAAGCTTATTTTTTCCAAAATCCCACCTTTTGATTTTATACTATTCGTTTAATGTTAAAAAGGCTATAAATCTATTATGCGGCTTGACCTTTTGACCTACCCATATCAAAACACATCTGCGAACTCAGCTAACTGCCCCACACATAACACAAAGCTTATTTTTTCCAAAAACCCACCTTTTGATTTTATACTATTTTTTTAATGTTAAAAAAGGCTATAAATCTATTATGCGGCTTGACCTTTTGACCTATCCATATCAAAACACATCTGGTGTAATCAACTAATTGCTCCACACATAACACAAAGCTTATTTTCTCAAAAAACTTACCCTTTGATTTTATACTATTTTTTTAATGTTAAAAAAGGCTATAAATCTATTATGCGGCTTGACCTTTTGACCTGCCCATATCAAAACACATCTGGTGAACTCAGCTAACTGCCCCACACATAACACAACACTTACCCTTTGATTTTATACTATTTTTTTAATGTTAAAAAAGGCTATAAATCTATTATGCGGCTTGACCTTTTGACCTACCCATATCAAAACACATCTGGTGTAATCAACTAACTGCCCCACACATAACACAAAGCTTATTTTCTCAAAACACCTACCCTTTGATTTTCTATATATTTTTTAATTTCAGAAAAAGCTATAAATCTATTATGCGGCTTGACCTTTTGACCTACACATATCAAAACACATCTGGTGAACTCAGCTAACTGCCCCACACATAACACAAAGCTTATTTTTTCCAAAAACACACCTTTTGATTTTATACTATTTTTTTAATGTTAAAAAAGGCCATAAATCTATTATGCGGCTTGACCTTTTGACCTACCCATATCAAAACACATCTGGTGTAATCAACTAACTGCCCCACACATAACACAAAGCTTCTTTTCTCAAAATACCTACCCTTTGATTTTATATATATTTTTTACTCTCAGAAAAAGCTATAAATCTATTATGCGGCTTGACCTTTTGACCTGCCCATATCAAAACACATCTGGTGAACTCAGCTAACTTCCCCACACATAACACAAAGCTTATTTTCTCAAAACACTTACCCTTTGATTTTATACTATTTTTTTAATGTTAAAAAAGGCTATAAATCTATTATGCGGCTTGACCTTTTGACCTATCCATATCCAAACACATCTGGTGTAATCAACTAACTGCCCCACACATAACACAAAGCTTCTTTTCTCAAAATACCTACCCTTTGATTTTATATTCATTTTTTACTCTCAGAAAAAGCTATAAATCTATTATGCGGCTTGACCTTTTGACCTACCCATATCAAAACACATCTGGTGAACTCAGCTAACTGCCCCACACATAACACAAAGCTTATTTTTTCCAAAATCCCACCTTTTGATTTTATACTATTTGTTTAATGTTAAAAAGGCTATAAATCTATTATGCGGCTTGACCTTTTGACCTACCCATATCAAAACACATCTGTGAACTCAGCTAACTGCCCCACACATAACACAAAGCTTATTTTTTCCAAAAACCCACCTTTTGATTTTATACTATTTTTTTAATGTTAAAAAAGGCTATAAATCTATTATGCGGCTTGACCTTTGGACCTATCCATATCAAAACACATCTGGTGTAATCAACTAATTGCTCCACACATAACACAAAGCTTATTTTCTCAAAAAACTTACCCTTTGATTTTATACTATTTTTTTAATGTTAAAAAAATAGTATAAAATCAAAAGGTGGGATTTTGGAAAAAATAAGCTTTGTGTTATGTGTGGGGCAGTTAGCTGAGTTCATCAGATGTGTTTTGATATGGGTAGGTCAAAAGGTCAAGCCGCATAATAGATTTATAGCCATTTTTAACATTAAAAAAATTGTATAAAATCAAAGGGTAGGTTTTTTGAGAAAAGAAGCTTTGTGTTATGTGTGGGGCAGTTAGTTGATTACACCAGATGTGTTTTGATATGGGTAGGTCAAAAGGTCAAGCCGCATAATAGATTTATAGCCTTTTTTAACATAAAAAAATAGTATAAAATCAAAAGGTGGCATTTTGGAAAAAATAAGCTTTGTGTTATGTGTGGGGCAGTTAGCTGAGTTCACCAGATGTGTTTTGTTATGGGTAGGTCAAAAGGTCAAGCCGCATAATAGATTTATAGCCTTTTTTAACATTAAAAAAAATAGTATAAAATCAAAAGGTGGGATTTTAGAAAAAATAAGCTTTGTGTTATGTGTGGGGCAGTTAGCTGAGTTCATCAGATGTGTTTTGATATGGGTAGGTCAAAAGGTCAAGCCGCATAATAGATTTATAGCCATTTTTAACATAAAAAAAATTGTATAAAATCAAAGGGTAGGTGTTTTGAGAAAAGGAGCTTTGTGTTACGTGTGGGGCAGTTAGTTGATTACACCAGATGTGTTTTGATATGGGTAGGTCAAAAGGTCAAGCCGCATAATAGATTTATAGCCTTTTTTAATGTTAAAAAAATAGTTTAAAATCAAAAGGTGGGATTTTGGAAAAAATAAGCTTTGTGTTATGTGTGGGGCAGTTAGCTGAGTTCATCAGATGTGTTTTGATATGGGTAGGTCAAAAGGTCAAGCCGCATAATAGATTTATAGCCATTTTTAACATAAAAAAAATTGTATAAAATCAAAGGGTAGGTGTTTTGAGAAAAGAAGCTTTGTGTTATGTGTGGGGCAGTTAGTTGATTACACCAGATGTGTTTTGATATGGGTAGGTCAAAAGGTCAAGCCGCATAATAGATTTATAGCCATTTTTAACATTAAAAAAATTGTATAAAATCAAAGGGTAGGTGTTTTGAGAAAAGAAGCTTTGTGTTATGTGTGGGGCAGTTAGTTGATTACACCAGATGTGTTTTGATATGGGTAGGTCAAAAGGTCAAGCCGCATAATAGATTTATAGCCTTTTTTAACATAACAAAAATAGTATAAAATCAAAAGGTGGCATTTTGGAAAAAATAAGCTTTGTGTTATGTGTGGGGCAGTTAGCTGAGTTCACCAGATGTGTTTTGTTATGGGTAGGTCAAAAGGTCAAGCCGCATAATAGATTTATAGCATTTTATGAGAGTAAAAAATATAAAATCAAAGGGTAGGTGTTTTGAGAAAATAAGCTTTGTGTTATGTGTGGGGCAGTTAGCTGAGTTCACCAGATGTGTTTTGATATGTGTAGGTCAAAAGGTCAAGCCGCATAATAGATTTATAGCCTTTTTTAACATTACACTTTTTTAGAAAATCAAATGTTGTTTTTTTTAAAGAAATAAGCTTTGTTTTACATAGGTAGGCCTTGTATTAACACATCTAAGTTGGTTTGACACAAATTCGTCCATCGAAGCCAGTGCTAAATAGAATTTTCGAATGTGTCGAATATCCAACGTCCAATATAAAACTAACTTTACCACGGTTTTCCCTTTGTAAAAGTCCTTCTATTCTTCTGTGGCGGTGCCAACGCCGTTCAGACCCTGCGTCTCATCTCCCGGGCCTGGCGCTCTGTGCTTTATCAACGGCCTTTGATATAATAGAAGGGACGTGGCGTGGCGCTGATCATATGGTGGTCAAGATCCAGCAGCCTATCATCACGTACACGTCACTGGCGGCTGTGGGACGGCAGCCAGCCCAGCAGACCAGGACCCCACCCCCTCGCCAGCCCCACATTTAACTATACTAAAACAATAGGATTCTGGGTCTGTTTAAGGTCGCGCCACAGATATGAACCGCAATGTATGCTGTGTGCTTTGGGTTTAAGAGGGACTTTATTCAAATGTACAGAACACATTTAAACAAGTAAGAATTTTCCTGTAGAGGTTAGGCATTCTTCTCCAGGATGACTGAAGACTGAAGGGGGTGGAAAAGTGTGATAAATAGAGGAAGAGAGCCATGATGAAAATGGTTTTAAAATTTATAAATTGGCATTCTGTCTTCATCAGGGCTCACACGATGTGTTTCCATCATGTTTAAATCTCATTTGAAGTGGTCAGGATGTCAATTTACTTTAAGGTTTAGTCACTTTTAATGCTCACAGCGACTTATTTTGATATAGAAGCTTCTTGGCAAACCATTTCGCTTTTGAGTACAGCACACGGATAAGAATGTATGAAAACCTGTTTCAGACAATTAAATCAATTAAGGCAACGGATGAATTATGATTCCTCAGGGTATGTGTGCATGCATATTTCTGCATGTGTGTATATGTGGGTGTGTGTGAATTAGCATATACATACTTGTGTGTGTGTGCACCCAATGCATCCAAGTACACATTTGATCTCAAAAGCTCAAGTTACAAACTATATCATACTTCGTAGAAGAAACAATCCTGCTATAATGAGTGTCCTGGCATGCAGTAACCTTGACATCACGCATGCACACATAAACATTGGTCAACACAGAACTTTTTCCTTCGTTTTTTTATCGACCAGTAGCATATTGCTTTGTCAGCCATAATCCTTATCAATGGTCTGTTAGAGTAACCTCTTCCCCCCCTTCCCCAAACACACACACCACACACACACAGACATACCCCCCCCCCCACACACACACACACACACACACACACACACACACACACACACACACACACACACACACACACACACACACACACACACACACACAACCCCTCCCCCCCAACAAACACACACACACACACACACACACACACTTCCCCCATGGCTCTTGGATGGAATTAACTGGATGTTGGATATTATTTGTTCTTTGACTAAATCGGTAGGACTTGGATGTTCACCAGAGTCCAAGCATTGTATACAAAAGCCTTTATATACCCTCCGTAAGCCCCTCCTCTATGGGCCTGTGGCTTGGGTGGAGCTTGATTTGACACATGACAACTCAGCATGTGTATTTGTATGTTTACATGTATGGTGTGTGTGTTACCTCCGGAGTGTATATGCATACTGAACATCCATCAGTATAACTCTTTGTGTATGAGCAGCATTGCATTGTGGGCCACTTCAGGCTGACAGGCTTATCATGTGTTCATCAAAGCAGTGCTCTCTGGGCCGGACCGGTTGATCCATCTTCCTGTGCCGACCACAGACAACTGAGAGCAGGGAGACAGAAGGAGAGCAGGCAGAACAGGCGGCAGTCAGCTCTCCTGTGGAAAGTCTATTCTATATGCAAAGCAGTGCCGATGTCGAATGTTACCAGTGTTGCCAACTCTTCAGGAAGGAAAGTAGCTATTGGCTCTCCTAAAAGTCGCTAGAAGTTGCTAGATGACGTCATCGCCTAATTTGCATAACTGGAAGTATAAAAAAAACACAATTTTCTTTTTTTGCTTAGTCCCAATTTTGCTTACCATAAATGGCAGCGTTGATTGAGCTGAACTGTAAGGCTTTGCCTTTTGAATATGCTTTTGGGTTGAACTGTGTTTCTTCACATCACTGAGTTTGGCACAGAAATCGTTGCAATAGCTACAGTCAAGGGCGTAACCACGCATTCTTTAGGGGGGTCGTGTCCCCCCCAATGTTGAGAAAATACTAACCTGTCCCCCCCCAATATACAGCAGGATAAAATGTAAAATATATGTTCTCTTTTTATGAACCCTGTCAATGGATCGGTCTCTTGTTATGTCTTATTTATTTTCAATTTTTTTCCGTTTGTTAAGTGTGAGAATCCCCCCTCCTAATTGTACACTTGCATGTGCGATTTAGTTTGAAACCACCTCGCGACTTTCTGCGTTGTCATGGTTACCCCACACTTTCCCCCCCCCCCCTCCCCCCCACACTCTTTCTTCAGTGAGAGCCAAGAAAGTAAAGTTGAGTAATGGAGGATTTGAGGTTACCTAAAAAGCAGAAGAAACTGGACCAACAGCCAAGCATACGCAGTTTTTTTAAGACAGTAAGTAACTTGATACCGAGCTTTGAGTAAGCAAATAAAACGAGTAGCCTCGTAAAAGCAGAATATTATATAGCTCATGAAGGTCAGTCGCTGTTCTTTTGATAAAATGACATGGTTACGATGCAGGCAGCACAGAGAGAGAAGGAGAGAGACAGGCATGCTGAAAGCAGTGCCTGTAACGTTATTTAACGTGTTGGAGAGGAGGTAACGGACAATTTAAGGTTACTTAAAAAGCGGATAAAACTGGACCAGCAGCCGAGCGTACACGTTTTTTTTTTCTCCAGACAATTAGTAGCTTGATACCGAGCTAAATGTGTGAGCAAATAAAACGAGTAGCCTAATTAAAATATGAGTCGCTGTTTTTTCTGATAAAATGACGTGTGGTCACAATGCAGGCATCACAGAGAGACAGGGAGAGAGACAGGCAGGCTGAAAGCAGTGGCCAGACAGGGACATGCTCTGGACATGCAGGTGATAAGGTGAGAATTTTGAATGTGAGACTAGACAGCCTTACAACATTGTTTATAACCTGGGCCTACATGTCAGCAATACATAAAAGTAGCCTACTTCTAATACAAGCAGAATATATAGACCAAAATGATCACGAAGGTCAGCCACTGTTCTTCTGATAACATAATGACATGTGGTCACAATGCAGGCAGCACAGACAGACAGGGAGGCAGAGAGGCAGGCTGCTTTTTTTGTTAAAGTCTGTACATCACAAAAGTACATCAGTAGTTGTCCTAATTAAAATAACATTAAAAAAACATGCTTTGGGTATGTGGTATTTTTCCATTGGAAGCTATCCTTTTTGCTACAGTACTACTGGAAGAGCATAATTGTAATTGGTAGGTGTGTTTAAGGTCAGTAAGCAACTAACCAAAACAAAGTGTGTGTGTATGTATGTGTGTGTGTGTGGGGGGGGGGGGGGGGGCGGGGCAGACATTACATTATTACACTATTCCTTTAGTTGTGAATTCAAATGGTCAATGTAGTCCTCGAAACTATGTTCTAAATGTCCACATTTTCATATATAAATATAGAATTGTAGGCAATGCACTTAACAAATAATAATAAAAAATTTGACCCCCCCAATGTCTAAACCATGGTTACGCCCTTGGCTACAGTATGCTCGTTTATAGTCTCCAATAAACCGCTTTAACCAGCCCTTAAAAGCAGTGTTTGCTTCCCACTCTTTCCAATATTTTTGTTGGTAAAGTTTTGACTGCGACATGGTAAAGACACAAACGCACACAGTGGACGAGGTGAGGTGAAGTGACTGAGCCTGAGGCAGTGTGAGTCAATGTAACACAGCGATTTATTATTTTATTTATACAACGAAAATATTAAATTTTCCCGCTCTGACTGTACATCAGGGTCCGGGATCAGTCGGCGGCGGCTTGCTGGCCGGGACGCGGATTCATTTGCAGCCCGGATGCCGAGGCGTGAACGTCTCCTGTTAGCTCCTGCTAAGAGAGCAGCTGGGAGGGACTGCTGCATGAGGACTGGGCTGCCTGGAAGTGCTTTGAGACGGGGAGGGGCCGCGCAGGCGCCCGGTGCTCGTTGTGAAGAGGTAATAGCGATAGTGCTTCACCTCAAAAAGTCGCCAAAAGTCACCAATAACAGCTGAAAAAGGAGCTAGATTTGTCGCTTGTCGCTGTTTTGAAAAAAAGTCGCCAAAGGGGTCTGAAAAGTAGCTAAATATAGCGACAAAATCGCTAAGTTGGCAACACTGAATGTTACTGTATTAGCCCCGATGATTGATCTTCGTAATGGTGTTTGATGTTAAATGTAAGCTCATACATACATAGCATACACATTGATTAATTAGCACATTGTGTTGATCGTTAGTTTACATGCAAGTAAACAACATTGGAGGATGCATGAATTTGCAACAGGCTGTAATTGCAATACAGCCTTCGTTGCAGTAAAGTGCATGTTTGATACATACCATACCCTCCATGAATAGTGCATTAGGACCTGTGACCTAAAACATAATGAGCCGGCCTTGTTCCTGATTTTAGGTAATGTCTATACGACGGAGTATTAGGGCCAAACATGAAGAAAAAATATATTTTTGCCGTGACGACATTAAAGTCGACGCGTTGATTTTAAAGTCAACATGTCGACATTAAACTCGAAATGTCGAAAATAAAGTTGAAATCTCATGTCGACTTTAATCTCGACATGTCGAGATTAAACTCGAAATGACAAGAATAAAGTTGAAATATTATGTCGACTTTGATCTCGATTTGTCGACCTTAAAGTCGAAATTTAACTCGAAATGTCGAGAATACAGTCGAAATTAGTTGGGAGGGATAGCAACCGCTCCAAGGGCCTGCACTGAATCCAATGGCTTGTGTAGATAATTTGGCAAGATTGTATTTCAGAATCGGGTTTAACATGGGAAATGATGGGCAGATGCAAAGATACAGATGGTTGCACCTCCGTGTAATACATAAAGGTTATGTTGTGTCGCAAAATACGGTAAGACAATTGATCAAGTTGCTTGATCCTGAGGGTGTGGAGCAAAGGCGTGCGCGGCGTCTGAGGCGCAGGCAATATCACAGCAAAGGTCCGAAATGCACTCTGGCATATGGATGGGTACGATAAACAAAAGCCATACGGCATTGCCATCAGTGGTTGCATTGAAGGTTTTAGTCGCTATATTGTTTGGATGGAAGCCTACACCACAAACAATGACCCCAGGGTTATTGCCGACTACTTCGTGTCATCCGCTGCACGCTTGGGAGGATGCCCGGAGCGTCTGCGTGCTGACAGAGGGACGGAAAATGGACACGTCGAGATTAAAGTCGATATGATGTTTCCACTCTATTTTCGAAATTTCGAGTTTAAAGTCGACACGTCGAGATTAAAGTCAACATGACTGTGGGGGGGGACGTGCGACGTCTGGCCTGCAGGGGGAGGTAGGGGACGGTTGGGAACACACCGGATTGGCTGGGGGGGGTTGGACCTGGTTGCGAGCAGGTGCCCACGATCAGGTCCAATCAGGGAATGTGTACTTATGTGCCTGCTTTGTGTTGCAGTAGGAGAGATGTTGCCTGAGAGAGATGTTACCCGTGAGAGAGAGAGATCAACAGACTGTGCGCAACATCTCTGGAACCAGGAAGCCCATGGATCGAGCGTTATGATTTAGTTTGGAGCATGTCTTTTGTTTGCTTTACAAAATAAACGAGTTCCCAACAAAGGGACGAAGGAAACTGGTCTCCCTGCGCTCCTTAACCTGCTACAATGACATTTCAACTTTATACTCGACATTTCGAGTTTAATGTCCACATGTTGACTTTAAAGTCGACGTGTCGACTTTAATCTCTTCACGGCAAAAATATTTTTTTTCTTCACGTGTGGCCCTAATACTCCGTTGTATGTCTACCTGATTTCTTGGCGTTGGTGTAAAGTAAATAATGTTAACATAGAGGGGTACATTCACAGTGACCTACAGCTGCTGGCTCAAAGGTGCCCAGCTAAGATCAAGGTTGTCTCCTATTGGTTTAAAAACTCTAAACCCTCCATCTTAGTCTTATTTGCATTTGATGTTTCCTGCTTCGGTGACCTTGAACAACAAAAAACACATTCAATGCATCAGTACAAGAACAAACCTCTGCTTTGCTATTGTGCTGAAGGTCTTTCTGCTTTCTGAACCTGTGGAAAGAATACATGAAAGGGAATCTGTCCTTTAATGTAGTTTCCAAGATCAAATTAGAGAGCAGGCAGAAGGACAGCCAGAGTTCATTGGTATATATTTACCGGCTCAACCTTGCAAAAAATTGCTGACATGGTTATCAATGCCCAAATTGCTGTCAGGGGCATTGATGTTGATTTCAATGTCACCAGTGGGTATCTACTAAAATGGAAGCCTTTTTCCAGTAGTTAGGCAGGGACAGGACAGACACTGATTAAACTGAAGGAAGGCATTCAATCACTTGCTTGCTTTGCGGCTCAAAATCCTAAAGGTGGAGCATGACTTTCTTTTCATTTCTATTTAAACACAGATGTTTTTTAAACCATAATTGGCTACTGAACATCCAGCAGAACAAGATTTCATAATTTAAACCTTTTGAAAATAGCAACCATGCCTGTAATGTGAAAACGACTGGTAGCCCTCCCTTCTCCCTTGCCTGTCAACATACATTACAGACACCATATTAGATCAATCATCTGGTGTCTTGGGATGATGTAGGCTTTCATGTTACATGAAGTCAGGACTACAGTTGGCTAAGGGAGGGTGCTGAGTACGATCAGCTACATCCGATCATACTATAATCTACTAGCAAAACACAACTTAACATCTCTTCGATCATGTGAGCTGTATGTTAGGTATTTGTTAGACAGCCAGTTAGTTGTTCCCCAGAGCAAGAATAAGTAGGGGTGAAGAATGAGAATGAGGAGGATACAAATTATTTTAGAAGAAGAATTTGTCAAAGCAATATCCAAAAGATATTTCCTTCCTATGATCTCCCCCCCCCCTCTCTTGCTATTTTCCATTTTAGGCATTTCCAGGCAGTCTTCATCTTGAGATGCCGCAGCGCAATGTGTTGGGACTGTAGGCATTAACAACTCTTGTTACATGTACACTCGCACTCTGACAGAAAGCTAAGTGCAATCATGGCAGGGAAAGATAGCATTGGGTCATTTTGTGTCAAAAAGGCAGAAAAGGCCAAAGAGCTATCTATCGAGACAAGGCTTATATGGTCGCACTATAGTTACCCATTTCAGGTAGAAAGCTTTGGCTTCTCTCTCTCTCTCTCTCTCTCTCGCTCTCTCGCTCTCTCGCTCTCTCGCTCTCTCGCTCTCTCGCTCTCTCTCTCTCTGAAATGACGTTCTACAGCAGAGGTTCTTCAACTTCTTCATCTCAGGACCCAAAAGATAATTTAAGTGCGTACATGGGACCTGACCGTACCGGGACCCAGAACGGACCGTGATCCAGCTGGGTGGGTTGTGGCTTGACAATGCACACTCAGAAAACTCTTAAATCCACCAGATTGGGCTATCCTTATGTTACAAGGAAAACATTTGAGCGCTGCCGATGAGTATAAAGTTGCTATTCTTGCTATGTTTTCTGTTTTTACATGCAACGGCTTCTGGGTCGCAAGACAAATTTCAGCACTGCTGACGGATAAAGTTCATATCATATCATATCATTCCTCCGTCCAAGATACAGTTGAGATTCTTTGTTGTCTTTGAACACATGAAGGGTCCCTGTTTCCAATGGATACCAAACGGACATGAGCCAAAGCAGGCAGTAGAACTATCCACACAGCTCATCTACTGGCCCCTAGAAGGCCAAGAGATATCTGAAGGTTTTATGGAGTGTAACGACTCCATAAACACCCCGGTTTTATATTATTAGTTTAATTTAACAGAAAGTAACAAAAGCGAGGCCTCAGAGTTAAATAGAAACACTTTATATTAAGATACACATATCTGTCATTAACTAGGTGCTTTTTAATATGCCTATTAGTAACATACTGGCACTTTAGTAGTAATTATTACACATTAGTACCTTATTCTGTATACAATTATTTTACCCTTACTACTCCATTCATTAAGATTCCACCCAATATAACCAAATTATTGTTTAATTACTGTAAATACAGCGGTTATTGGATATGAGTAACGATGCTAATAACCAAGGCATCATTGGGGCCTTGTAAAGGGGCAATAGCACAAGAATAGTCATTCCCTCTTTATTACTCTGGATTATTACAGTCTATTCTTATGGGATACAACAAAAAACTACAAGTGGTAATATTACCTGTATTAACTATTAATTAAATCATATTAAATCCAAATATGTTCCCTATTCTAAAGTTAGGTCTTGTTCATATTTAACTCACAAGTACATTGACCCTTATTAACCCAAACATGTTCCCTATTCTAGAGTTGCAACCTCATCACATTTAGTTAAGTCATTACAGCATACAACAAGTAGTTAGAAGACGGCCAAGTTATCAGAAATGCAGGTTTATTTCTTTTGAATAGCAAACAGTCAAGCCATACAGAAAAGACTCAAAATGGCATTCAGGTTACTGCACTGTACCAAAACAAAATACAAAGACAAAACCAGGTCCCCATGTGGAAATTGCATTAAATAGAAAAAGACAATTTCTCACGTTGAGCACACGAATGCGTGAATCGTTTATTTCGTTAGACAAAAACAGGAAGTCAAAATTCGCTGCTCGTAAAACCAATCCCGCATGGTGCTCTACGTCATGAGACCTTCCTAACATTTAAAGGGACAGCGATCCCTGAACAACCAAGACAGTAAACGATATGCCTACAGTGTATAGAACAACACTTAACAACATAGGTGAATTATGATAGGTTACACTCACTACAGACGTCCCTCCAGAATTCACAAACGGAAGAAAACAAAAACAAATCAGTCGCCGCGGAGGCGGGCCTATTAATCGGCCACAACGGCTGTGTCGTACAGGAAGTCGAGGAGCCACAACTGCGGCAGGTGTCCCGCCATGACACGGATGAGGGGCATGGAATCTGGGAGTTCCTTGGAGGGAGGGGAGCAGGGGCAGAGCTGGAGGTTGTCCGCGTCGTGGGGGCTGGGCCAATTCAATGGGCCTGGCAACGTCCAAGTGAGCTGGCTTGAGGCGATCAATGGAGAGTCGCTCCGGTTTGCCGCCCATGTCCACCACAAAGTGTTTGTCCCGTCTCCAAAACCCGGAACAGGCCTTCGTAGGGCGGGCGTAGCGGTCCCCTGTGGGCGTCGTGGCGAATGAAAACGTAGTCATCCTTCCGAAGCCCACCAGGGATGTGCGACTGAGGGATGCCGGGGAAGGGAAGTGGGGACACGTGCCAAAAGCCTCACAGAGTCCGTTAGCCAGTGGGTGATAAGCGGTTGTGTGGGGGAGTTTCACTCCGAGGCTCTGTGCGACAGCGTTCCACAGCTCAGACGTAAACTGTGCGCCCCGGTCAGAGGATATGTCCGAAGGAGTGCTGAAACGTGCAACAAAGGGGCTGATAAATGCCCGTGTCATCTCGACAGATGCCAGTGACGTCAGTGGCACAGCCTCAGGCAAACGAGTGGTCCTGTCAATCATGGTCAACAGGTAGGTGAAACCGTGAGAGGAGGGCAGAGGGCCGACCAGATCCACGTTTACATGGTCAAACCGTCTCTCCGGCACAATAACAACTCTGGGGCTTTAGTGTGGCGGTGCACTTTGGCCCGCTGGCACTCAAGACAGGTGTTAGCCCAGTCCCTAACGTCCTTCTTGAGGCCGTGCCAAACAAACTTAGCCGCAACCAATCTCTGTGACGCTTTCGAACCTGGGTGGGTGAGACCATGGATGGCATCATAAACTTGTCGTCTCCATCCCGTGGGAATGATTGGCCAAGGTCTGCCCGTGGAGACGTCACACAGGAGGGTGGTGCCAGCATTGCTAAAACCCACACCCTCTATTTTCAGCCCTGTAGTCAAGGTCCTCGTCTGGGTTGCACGTCCGGGTCTGTGGTCTGGTCCGCTGCAATGCGGTTCAAATCCAAGCTGAGATGGACGGCTCCTACCACAGCCCGTGACAGGCAGTCCGCCACCTGGTTGTCTGTCCTTACCGGCAACGTGCTGTAAATCCGTGGTGAACTCCGAAATGTAGGACAGATGACGTTGCTGGGGGGCGGACCACGGCTCAGCCACCTTGGCCATGGCGAAAGTCAGCGGCTTGTGGTCGACAAAAGTGGTGAAGAGTCGACCTTCCAACAGGGAACGAAAGTGTCTGAAGGCGAGGTAGAGACCAAGCAGCTCCCGGTCGAAAGTGCTGTACCTCCGCTCGCTGGGGCGCAAATGACGGCTGAAGAAGGCAAGTGGCTTCCAGGCCCCGCCCACCCACTGCTCGTAGACGGCACCGACAGCGTAGTCCGAGGCATCCAAGGTGATGGCGATGGAGGCTGTGGGAGATGGATGTGCCAGCATGGTGGCGTTCGCCAGGGCTGCCTTAGTGGCAACAAAAGCCTTGTCCCTGCTCTCAGTCCAGTCCACAGCATGCTTGGGCTTACCTTGCAAGGCCTCATGCAAGGGCCGCATGAGCTGGGCGGCTCGAGGGATGAAACGGTGGTAAAAATTCACCATGCCGAGGAACTCCTGCAGGGACTTGACAGTGAGCGGGCATGGGAACTGTGCGACCGCCTCCACCTTCGATGGAAGAGGGGCTGCACCCTCCTTAGTGACTATGTCCCAGGAAATCGATGGAGAGACCAGGCTGAGCCTCTCAAAAAGTGTCCAGAGGTGTGCCAGGTGCTGAGATTTGGACGTGCTCGCCACCAGGATGTCAACCAAGTACACAAAAAGAAAAGGCAGCTCCCGTAAAACAGAGTCCATGAGGCGTTGAAAAGATTGAGCTGCGTTTTTAAGGCCGAACAGCATTTGTAGGAACTCAAACAGACCAAACGGTGGGATCACTGCTGTTTTGGGAACATCCAGTGGGTGTCCAGGCACCTGATGATATCCCCGGACAAGGTCCACCTTGGAAAAAAAATCACCATACCAGCCAGGTGTGCCGAGAAATCGTTTATGTTCAGGACTGGGTACCAGTCAGCCGCCGCCGGGCTTGGGGACGATGTGGAGGGGTGAAGCCCACGGGCTGTCAGACCGGCGGACTATACCCAGGCATTCCATGCTTGCAAACTCAGCCTTTGCAACGGCAAGCTTGGTCGGGTCGAGGCGCCGAGCTCGGGTGTAGACGGGTGGACCAGTAGTGGCGAGATGGTGCTCCACACCATGCTTCACGGCAGACGCAGAGAAAGTGGGCTGAGTGAGGGCTGGGAAACCGGCAGGCGGTGGAAATCATCTGAGGAGAGCAAGCTAGACAGTCGTATGGAGTCAGCCCCGCTGAGCGTGCGCGCATATGAACAAAATGTGAAGGCGTCAATCAAACGGCGGATCTTCACATCCAACAACAGTCCATGCGCACACAAAAAATCAGCACAGAGGAGGGGAACGGAGACCTTTGCTGTAACAAAGTCCCGGCCCAACCGGTGTCCTCCGTAACACAACTCAATGTACCTTGTTCCATAGGTACGGATGGGGCTACCATTAGCAGCTTCCATAGGGGGGCCGTGGCCGTCGGTCACCATGTCCAAATGGGATGCAGGCAGGACGCTCCTCTGTGCTCCCATGTTGCACAGGAATCGCCATCCGGAGATGCTGTCGCGGATTAAATGCAGCCTGCCAGTGCGGCCGACGCTCTTGGCCACTATCGAGCGCCGGCCCTGGCGTTTCCCAACCTGCCGATGCATGGCGGACGGCATTTAAGAGCCTTCGGTCTAAACTTTGCATGGTAAAAACACATGCCTGAAGACTGCTGCGGGCCTGAAAACTGCTGGGGGTCAGAAGACTGCTGCTGACGAGAAGTGGTGGCAGTGATGAGTGTGGAGTCGTCCAGTGTCACAGAGTGGCCTTGACCCGCCAGGACAATTTTATCAGCCTCTGAAAGTCAGTGATCGTGGTGTTGGCTAATGCAGCTCTCACTTGGGAAGGCAGCTGACGCAGGAAAAACTGAACGAAATCGGTTTTGTGCTCATCCATGAGATCCAGCATATGATCCATGAGCTCAGACGGTTTGCTGTGACCGAGTCCTTGAAGTGAGAAAGACCTGATGGCTCTCTCAGCGTCCGACAGTTAAAACGTCTTCAACAGGTGGGCTTTGAATGCCGTGTACTTCTCCCTTGCCGGAGGATTTTTAAGGAGGCTCACCACTCTGGATGCTGTTGAATTTCCGAGAGCTGACACAACGTAGTAGTACTTCGTCGTATCCGCGGTGATCTCCCGTAACGCGAACTGCGCATGGGGCTCTACGTCATGAGACGTTCCTAACATAAAGGGACAGCGATCCCTGAACAACCAAGACAGTAAACAATATGCCTACAACAGTGTATGGAACAACAATTAACAACGTAGGTGAATTATGATAGGTTACATTCACTACACCCAGGTAAATTATTTCATTTTAAGCATTACATAACTATAGGCTTGTGCATCAATGCCAGTTACAACACAGAGGTGCTTACAATGCATTAAAACAGCAAACAAAAAAAGATAAATATTTAACAGATACTTTTATCTCTGACTTAATCAAATTATATCAAACGAGACTTCTGCGTCATACAAATAAGCATTCCCAGTGGTCCATGGCTGTGGTGGTTGCCACGCCTTTTTTGATGCACTTCTCTCAAAATATCCAAACTCTTCGTTTGCTTCTTCAACTACTTGTGTCTGCGCCATGAACCTGCCAGTGTCCACGCCATGAACCTGCCTGTGTCCGCGCCATGAACCTGCCTGTGTCCGCGCCAGCCAGAACAACAGGGGAACTGACGTAGATACTTTATGATGATTGGATGCGCTAGAGATAGTAGGCGGCTAGTAAACACAGACTGGTGGATAGTCATGTCGATCACTGGAGTGTCATAGTTGGAATTCCGCATCTTTTCCTGTGTTTTTTCCCCCTCCCTATCAAGTGATTGAACAAGGAGCTACAACCAGCTACGTATTCTCGCTTCTAACCGGAAATGGGAAACCGAACTGGTTGTCATGACGGTGCGCATTGCTTAACCTGGAATACATTATGGTGTCTCAGCATGAGTGCTTAAGCCGAATACATTTTAGACAGTGCCCCAAATAGCCATGAAGTTTAACAGGTGAATATTGAAACAAGGCCTGCTCCAGAAATCAATGAAATTCCCTTCCTGCTCTCATGCCATGATTTTGAAGAAGTCATACAGCAGAAAATACTCTGCATGGTGAGTAGTACACACACACACACACACACACACACACACACACACACACACACACACACACACACACACACACACACACACACACACACACACACACACACACACACACACACACACACACTATGAGCAGGTCATATTTTGGAATACTGTTGCCAGATGTAACATGCCACTAGATGCCTTAAATATGTTGCTAAGATATTGTGTCAATCTGTAGTGTAGACTATTATATTAGTATTTCATTAGATCTAGTTATCATTATGATGGGGGAGAGTAAGGCCCATTTTAAGAAATGACATATTATTCCTTTGCTCCTCTTCCTTAAGAAAACGCTTGAAATGTTGAGCCTTGATTTATTCCCTAATCTTTTATACTATGATTATAGCAACATTCTTTTTTATTAAGGTTGTCATTGACTCTGTGTTATTGTTTCAGTACTTCATTACACATCATGACATAACAATAATGATGACTGGTTATGTGAATTTCAGTACAACAGAGGACGGGCAAGCAACCGGAGAACTGGGTGTGTGGAATGTTGGGTGTCAAAGGGGACAGGAAAAGACCGGTTTTCAAGATAGTGTCTCACCGCTCAGCATCTCCTCCCCATAAATAAGCACATTCGTCAATCATCTAACGGTTAACCATAGAGAATGTTTTGTTGATCCACCTACAGGTGCACATACATAAAACCTGGAGTGACTTTGGGGAGTGTGCAAATCCGCTATATGGAGACCAAGAGGAAACCATCGACAAAAAATGCTGAAAGATCACTTAGATGTTATTGAGTGGACCTACTGGCGTGGTAACCACCACAGATCTGGACCACTGGGAATGCTTTTCCATGTCACACGAAAAAAATATCCGGTCTTAAATAAATGTTTATTATTTTTATGAAGGAGAAGTCTCAGTTAAAATAGTTTGATTAAGTCAGAGATAATTGTGTGTTAAATGTTTATCGTTTTTTGGTTTGCTGATTTAATGTATTGTAAGCACCTCTATGTGGTAACTGGCATTGATGCACAAGCCTATAGTTATGTAATGCTTAAAATGAAGTAATTTTCCTGGTGACCTGATTTTGTCTGTGTACGTTGTTTTGGTTCAATGCAGTAACCTGAATGCCATTTTGAGTCTTTTCTGTATGGCTTGACTGTTTGCTATACAAAAAAAATAAACCTACATTTGTGATAATTTGGCTGTCTAACTACTTGTTGTATGCTGTAATGACTCAACTAAATGTGAAGAGGTTGCAACTTTAGAATAGGGAACATGTTTGGGTTAAAGTACTTGAGTACTTTGACCCACATGGACAAGACCCCACTTTAGAATAGGGAACATATTTAGAGTTAACAAGTCTTAATTAATAGTTAATACCGGTAATATTACCTCTTGTATTTTTGCGTTGTATTCCATAAGAATAGACTATACTAATTCAGAGTAATAAAGAGGGAATGACTGTTCTTGTGCTGTTGCTTCTTTACAAGGCCCCAATGATCCCTTGGTTATTAGCATCATTACTCATATCCAATAACGGCTTTATTTACATTAATTAAACAATAATTAGGAGGTTATTAGGTGAAATCTTAATAAATGGAGTAGTAAGGGTAAAATAAGGTTATACAAAATAAGGTATTAATATGTGTCTAATAATTACTAATAAAGTGCCAGTATGTTACTAATAGGCCTATTAATAACGCGTTAAACTGACAGCACTAGTATATATATATATATCAGTGGAGGCTTCTCCATTGAGGAGAGGGAGGAAGATCCTCCTTAACATTGTTGAGAATAAAAAATGTAGATTGCCAAGACTACTGTAATGAATTAATGCCCTTAAATATGACTACTTTAATGCCTTTGAATATATAATGTTTGTTTCCCTGCGTAAAGGGACATTACCACCCCCTATCGCCTTTTGACAATTACTTCAGGGAGGAAGGTCCTCCCTCAGCTTCCGTTGACTCCCATTCATTTCCCAGAAAGTACTGGCGGCCGGTGAATAACATGGGTTTCAATGGGAGAGAGGAGGAAAGTCCTCCTCTGAGTGGGTGGGACCTTACATGCGTCTGATTTGCGCAAAAATCTAGACGCGTTGCGCTATGAACCAATCAGCAAGATCCCTGGCTGGTGAGCAGTGTTTTCAGATTGGGCAGATTTCCCACCCAATTGTGCTACTTTTAACCTCTTTAGGCTGGGAAAATGATCATTGGGCGGGAAATTTACCCAATCTGGCAACGCTGTCGATAACAAACAAACCCGCTCTGCCTGCATTGCCGCTCAGTCCAAGAGACGCAAAGCAGGTGAAATCATCTGAAGGATAACGAGATTCTAACATTTGCGAATAAAGTGTACAATGGAAACATTGGAAACAGAGGACATTGTTTAATTACACAAAGCATTCCATTCATTGAGTTACAGTGCTAAGATAGCGACCAAAGAAAAAGGTAGACCACTTCGCAAAATCGAGATCACCAAAAGTAATGGCAACGTCAGTGTTGTGGGTGCTACATGGTTTGCTAGGTGCTCATGGCTTACTGGTAGCATTACTAGCAATCGACTGTATTGCTGGCCTGTTTGCTAATGAATAATTGCAAATCTCCAGCGTGGGCTGTTCATGGTTCCCTGATGTGAAAAATCTTGATAGGGCAACCAAACGCCACCACTAGTGTCAAGTTCACGTTGGTGCTGCTAAGCGACTTTCCTTGCTAGGCACCATGCCTATAGATCAGGTTGAATCTAGAATAAGTTCTCGTTCTTTTACTAGTTTGTTACTCTTACCGTTCTGTTTGATATTGTGGAAAGGTTGAATGATTCAGAGCATGATGCATTTTAAATGGCATCACTTTTGGTCAGTCTTTCCTTAAAACAATTGTTACTGAAAATAAATGTCGATAAATTACAACCAATAACTTCAGTCATTGAGGGCAAAATTAGGCCCAGATTTTTTTATTTACTTTTACAAATCAAGAGTAGGCCTGATTTGAAAATTGGGCTTTGCATCCTTTCCTTCTGCCCCTTGTAGTCCATTTCAAAGACATGCTGCCCACCAGCTTTCAAATTTATTCACATGACTATCCCTCCATACAATTTTGTAGTTCACCAAAACACCCTGAAACAACTTGAGTCTCACATTCTTATGCCACCAACAGTGCAAGCAGGCCAATGGCAACCAAGCGCGCAGTCCTACCTCCCTCACTTTAAAAACTACCAGCCGCCACTGATATATATATATATATATATATTAGTGCTGTTAATCGAATTAATGCCATAGTTAACTCACGATTAATCGCGAGCAATCGCGATTAATCACAAATGTTTTTTCTATGCTAAATATCCCTTGATTTCTTCATCCCATTAAAGGCACCCAGTGGGGTGTTCCACAAAGCCGGTTTTATCACATAACCGGGTAAGTGAACCCAGGGTTTTCGGTAACCCTAGGTTTTCCGTTCCAAAAGGATCACGGTATGTTAGTTGCTATAGCAACATATGCTCTGAATCAAACCTGCCGGTTTTATCACATAACCGGGTAAGTTAACCCAGGGTTTGCGGTAACCTGAGGTTTTCCGTTCCAAAAGGATCAAGGTATCTTAGTTGCTATAGCAACATATGCTCTGAATCAAACCTGGTCGGAGCAGGTTTTGCGCAGGTTAAGTTCAAAGATAACCCGGTTTTGCTCAGGGTATTTAAACCCGCGTTCACCACAGCTTTTACGTGATCACAATGGCATGCCCTTTTGACGAGAGGCCGATTGATATCGGAGCGCAAATAATTCGTGCCATTCACAGAGAGAGATTAATTAGACCACGGCTCGACATATTGTCCTTTCCGGAGGACTTTTTGCTGGAGAGATATCGTTTTTCATGTGATTCTTTGCTTTATTTAAATAACCTTCTCCAACCATACATTGCAAATGTGACCAATCGTGGATCTGCCCTCAGTCCACTCCAAACAATTTGCACAGCTCTCCGTTTTTTTGCGACGGGAAGCTTTTTGTACAGCGTAGGAGATGCTGAGCACATAGGCAAAGCCACGGTCTGCCGCTCAGTACGTAAAGTCTGTCTTGCGCTGAAGCGGTTGTTGCGGAACTTCATCGTATTTCCAGGCCATAAACCCACGAGACGCATGAAAATGGAGTTTCACCAACTTGCAGGTCAGCATTATCTACTTTACGTGTTCCCAAATGGCACCGAAATTACCCTCGTTGACTTTTCATCTGGGTGTTTTATTTCAGGATTTCCAAATGTAATTGGGTGCATTGATGGCACACAAGTGCCCATACTGGCCCCATCTATAAATGAGGCAGATTATGTGAACAGGAAAGGCTATCACAGTATAAATGTTCAGGTAAGTGTACACTGCCTATATTGGATATTTCCAATATCTCCATGGTTTGTTAATCGCTGTCGATCTTTTTCTTTTATCACTAGATGATATGTGATGCTTCCCACATGATCACCAATGTAGAGGCAAAATGGCCTGGTTCAGTCCACGATGCAAGGATGTATCGTGAATCCAATTTGAGCCGTAAATTTCAAGAGGGTGAGTTGCATTCTGAACATATCATAGATCTCATATAATTGTGCTTGTGCAAGATAGCTCAAAGTTTGTATTTGATCGCAGGGCAATTCGATGGGTGGATCCTAGGAGATCGAGGGTATCCATGCCTCCCGACGCTCATCACCCCGTACCCTAATCCCGCTCCTGGACCACAGACTACATTAAACCGGGCACACAGCAGAACCCGCGTTAAGATTGAAAAACACATTCGGGATATTGAAGTCCAGATTTCAATGCCTACGTGGACTAAGGGTTTGTCCGGAACGGGCATGCGACATTATTGTTGCATGCGCCGTCCTCCACAATATCGCCACCCTGCGCAAAGAGATGCCTCCCCCCTTTGACCCGTTCCTCGAGGAGGAACACATTCCCCAAATGGATTCAAGGGCTGGACAAAGGATGCGGGAACACATTTGCCAAAATCACTTCAATTAAAAAAAAAAAACACCCAACACTGTTTTTATCAATCATTTTTATTCTTTAGTTGCTGAGGGAGGAAAATAATATAATTAGACATTGAATAGCAATATCATGTCCGCGTTGAATTTCTGCCCAACCTCCTTTTTTTACCTCTATCAGCAGCTTCGTGTACTCCATTTGCAAATCAGCCTTAGCGATTTCCCGCTGAAGATGAAGTCGATATAATTCTTTAGTAGTCAACTGAAATAGAGGAAAATATTGTTTTAACATTCAAGCGACATACTTGGCCAATAAATTAAGTGAGTAGCCTAGGATATGTCTTACATGCTGATATTGCGACCCTGATGTACCCGCCGCTTCCTCGACCACAGTCTGTTAAGAGACAAGTGAGTTTGAGAACACTGTTAGTTTGGTTGAATCGTCAATAATGACTTGGAACTGGCAAGAAAAAGCGAGGCCTATACCTCAGTTCTTTCAGACCCATCCATGGCAATATTTTCATCGGCCTCCTGTCATACAAAGAGCAATTATAGGCCTATTGGCTGAGTATTTTGAGATGCGCTTACAACAGAAATGTAAAAAAAAAAAAACAGGCCTACCGGACTTGCATAAACTGGAGGATTCGTAGCCGGCTCGATTAAAAGCAATACTCCGTCTTGATCTGTGAAGTTGATTAATTAGTCACGTTTTGGAATAGAGCCACATAGGCCTATACAGCAGGCATACAACAAACATGGGGTTTTCTACCCAGCTACAAAATAACATTTGGAACATTTGCGCTATGACACACACACGGCTTGCATGCGTTCGCATACAAAAAATGAAATAACAAAAAAACCTACATTCAACCAGTGGGTTGACAGTGGACGGAGATGGCCCCGGACTCTCGGAGGAGGTACCTCCAGGTATCCCCTCCATGCCAGGGCGCCCTGCATTAATGGTTAGAGCCAGCTCCTCAACCGTGGTGAAGGTAATTGGAGGGCCCGATCCAGTCTGCCGACTGTCGGCCCTCTTACGATTGGCTTTAAAAATAAAAAAATGGGCTATTAAAATACAGGAGCAGTGACAAATAGGCCTATGATATGACAAATATGTAGGACGATGGTGGGAAAGTTTACCAGCTTGTATACGTTTTTGTATTTCATTTTTACTTGTTCCCGAGTTCGTTTGGGGGCCGTCGGATTACATCTTTATAGATAACAGATTATGGAATGTTAAGAAAGCTTAACTGAGATAGGTAATGAATGGATTCAGTTCAAATATTTAGGATAGTGCTTTTACCATGACACTTACGAATTTACGCGGTCAGCTATCCTCTGCCAGGCTTTATTTCTCATTATGGAAGATGCTTTAGTGTTGCATTTCCTCATTATCACTCCCTTTTCCTCATCGTAACTCTCCAGGAGAACCTGGAGGTCGAGATCTGAGAAATATGCGGCCCGTTTCGCCATATTGATCGGTAATTCCATGATCCATACATCACGTCTTTATAGGTTTGGCGTGGACGCGCACAACCCTGTGTTAACCAACCGCGAGTTGATTGAACTAATGCATAACCGCTGCTGTGGAACCGAAAACTCTGGGTTGGTCGGCACAGGGTCAATCAACCTAGAGTTCAGCGTTAACTCAGTGTTTGTTTAACCTCCGTTCGTGGAACACCCCTCAGTGCAACTTTATGTAAACATTCAATGAAAAATAAACATTCAATTTCTAGTCTTTTTTACACGTAGTAAGTTTCAATAACTCCATACCATTACATATCGACATTCAAGGAGCAAAGATGAGACGTCGCTGTGTGGTGAGAACTGATAGAAAATCGTAAACAACAAAAATCGCCGTTGGGGAGAAGCCATTTTTCCATTGACTGGAAGCCTGCTTTATTTATTGTAGGTTACAAAAAATGAAGAAAATGGCGGCATTGTTGTTGTCGATTGTCTATCAGTTCTTACCACACAACGACGTCTCATCTTTGCTGCTTGAATGTCGGTATGTAATGGTATGGAGTTATTGAAACTTACTACGTGTAAAAAAGACAAAAAAAAATTGAATGTTTATTTTTAAGCCTCGAAAGTTGCACTGGGTGCCTTTAATTGTTTTCATTTTAATGCTCTTATCAACATGGAGAAGTGCATCGGCTTGCCTTGTGCAAATGTTTTTTTATTGATAATAACATTGGCATATACTGATCAAAACAGAACGATACAAAAAGAAAGCCTATAGTGCAATTAAACGATGAACATACAAACATACTGCCTTGAATATAGCAGTCAGGCTACTGCTTCTTTGTTTTGAGTCAAATAAAAATAAAAACAAAGTTTTTTTATTTTTTAATAAAAGAATTGCGTTAATCGCGCCGGATAAGGGCAAAATATGACATTGTGATATTTTTGGGCTGAATGGCGATATACGAAATATATCTCGATATTTTCTATAGAGTCGGTTAGATGGTTTTTTTGTAAGTCAAAAGCCACATTTGAGATGTTGCAAGCACTTTTATCAAAACACAGGTCAGTATGACTGCAACATGTGATTTTGTATCGTTATTTTCAATTATTAATTATTAATTATTTAATAATTAATTAAGGGCGCCACCAGAGGGCGCCCCCAATGCCGCGCGCCGGCCCTGGTTTCGGGGCAGAAGAAGCTGTCGCGGCCGGTGGTGCAGCAGCACAGCCAGAGTTTTACGCATTCCTCATACTGCACTTTGTGCCGCTGCTGTAAATGGTGGAACAGATTTGTCGTGCTTCAGCTTTTAGCAGCAACGGTTTTGCTACACTCTACAGATGACCTGCAGCTGCTGCTCATCTGTTTCTTTAAACCCGAACCATTTCCATATTATGGAGCCGTTGTTTCTCCTCTTTGAAACAATTTCGTCTTACGCCGCCGTCTCATTTTCTTTACCGGTAACCTCCATGCTGGTTGTGTTGTGAGGGGGGCGGCGGGGGCGGGAATGAGGCATCTTTGCACACAGCACGTTCAGAAGGACAGAGTGGGAGGGGGAGGGGTCGCGCTCACACAGTCTCCAAGGCCAACACAGATGTTTGAGGCGGAAACGGACCATTTTAACGCATATATCGATATCAAGAATATTGTAAAATCTTGTCTCTCCTTGAAAATTATATCGATATATCTTACATAGCCGAAATATCCTGCAGCCCTACCCCCGGCCAGTAGAAGCGGCTGAGAACACCGTCATAGGTCTTCTCTCTCCCTAAATGCGCCCCTAGTAAGTGGGAGTTTGGTGTACAACACTTTTGAGACATATTCTCTGGGGACAAGCAGCTGTTCACAGATTTCAGTCTTTTTGGGTTACTTGGTACAGTAGCTTATTCTTAACCATGAAATGGGGAAAAGAAACTTGACTCACCCCATCCTGGTTTTGGCCCTCGATCACTTGGACATCCCTCCAGGGTTGGGTCAGGTTGGGATTCTGCAGCTGGGCTGAGCCGAATCGTCCAGGCCTAAGAGTTTTGTCAGCCTCGACTTGGGGAAACTCTGAGAATACCTTGTCTCCCTGCCTTTGTGGCCACCATGTGGCCCTGTGGGGCACTGCTCAGCGGCTGGGCCACCACAATATATACAGTATGTTCATTTCGCGGATCCCTGTTAGACCAGAGGCCTGTTTCAGGTAGCTGGTTTTGAGGCAACCCCGAGTTTGTTCGCTCTGAGTTAGTGGAAACTCTGGATTTTCCGTTTCAGGTAGCAGGTTCAGCGCAACCGAGAGTTAGTTGCTGCGGCAACATACGCCGTGGGTCTAACCTGCTCGGGAGGTGGTTAGACCTACTCTGAGTTTGTTGTCTATAAGGCTGAAGGCAGCTCTCCGACAGAAGGAAGTGTTAGAAATGGCATGTCCTTTTCTACGAGAGCCTGTGTACGTAGAGGCTTCGATCCTCAGAAGGAATCTCCATGAGGAACGATTATTAAGACCCCGGTTGGATATACTTTATTTTCCTGATAATTTTCTTCACGAGCGCTATCGTTTTTAAGCGCAATCCATCATTTATTTAGACCACCTTCTCAGCCCCCATGTTAACTGTCAAACGCACCGGGGGCATGCTTGAAGTTTAAGTTTAAGTTTTTTGACGCAATTAACGCATGAGTAGAATGATCTGCCCCGTGCATCCCACCCGCTCTGTAGGCTACTACAGTCACTTTAACGTTGTGGCTTTCCCATGATCAGAGTAGCTGACTAACCACGGACCTATAACTGCTGCAAGTCAAGAAACTCATTTTAAGAATGCAAGGCAGAAAAGTCCCTGGTACTGCTTTTAACCAGATGCTGTTCTTCTCTACACGCAGATGCTCAGCATAATCGTATGCAATGTTCACTGAAGTAAAACCCTTTGAGTAAACTGTTCAACAAAATAACTTGTCCCACCACAGCCCGTGTTCTAATAAAGACAATCTACTTTTTATGAGGATTTCTTTATTTCCTGAAAGCACAAAGTCATTCATATTGGGTATGTTTTTAGAGCAGGGAACAGTATCCCAGTTTCCACCTCACCCACCTTTAACTTATGTTCCAAAATTTGGATCTCCAAAGCATCCTTTTGCATCTTTTGAATTGTTACAATTGCATGAAGGTTGGTGAGGGCATCTGGTTCAAGTAGCCTAGGGCGATGACGCCATCAGTAACTGGAAGAAGATGATTAGACAGTGAAATTATTACTTGAGCCAGAATATTGCCCCATCTAATTTGTAACGTGCTGTGTTGCGTGTACATATTTAATTATTTTGAATAACCAACCTCTTATAAAGGCATTTCTATCCTGGAGGGTGGGGGGGGTCAGAGGAGCTCCCCCCAGGGATGCCCTCAGCCACAGGACGCATACTCTGTTCGCTGAGGGCCATCCCCTCAGCCTCTGTGAGGGCTGCAGAGGTGGACCCCCTCCAGTCTTCCGGGCCTCTGCTTTTTTTCGATTTGCTAACATGGAGGAAAATGTTACCCTAAAATTCAGTAAGCGCTATTTTGAAGACATATGTACATACGTATATATATATATGTAATGCATTTTGCCTAGGTGTAGCCTTCTAATATATCTAAATCCTATTAACTATTGGCAGTGTTGGGGTGGCTGGGAAATGTACTACTTACATTTACTGCTTAAATATAGGCCCATCACATGTTGAAAATAGCTGTTAAATTAGGTAGAGCAGGCAAAACAGCACAATTGATTTGATTTCAATTAAACATTAGTTTACATTTTTGAACTATATTTTGTACTTCATCTTCATTTGCTGCCAAGTCCTCTTGGGGCAACTTGGGGTTGCGTAAATTGACACACACACATACACACAATTTACATATTGAATGAGTGGAAGATATTAAACTTTCCTCTTATTTTATTTTACTAATTTATTTTACACAGGCATTGACTTGTTCAGCTATTTCATGCCAAGCAATCTCTCGCGCTCTCGCTGCCGCGGCGGTATTGTTTTTTTTTGTTTAAAGGTGTAACTGCTCGGCATACGCGTTCATTAGAATTTCCAATTCCGTGGGGAAAAGTAAGTGGATCTCCGCTTTTGGTCCATGTTTGATCATGTTATCAGAGATCCATTGATGATGGCTCTTTATAGTCAACAGGCACGCCCCCAACCCAGCGTGAACACACTCCGAGTTGATTAAGCCAACGCTGATCGCCTGTTCTGAAATCGAAAACCCAGAGTTGCTTTTCAACCCTGAACTCTGAGTCAACCAACTCAGAGCGCAGGATTAAACTCAGAGTATGTTAAACCTGCTACCTGAAACAGGCCTCAGGGATGAACATACCCAGGCTTTCTTGGAAAAACCTGGCTCGACAGAGCCGCAACTCGCAATCAGAGTTAAATGGTACCACGAAGCTCACTTTAGATTCAATTAGTTGAACCAGGTTTTCCGCTTTAGGTTCAGTGCGCGTTCACTTGAAAGGGGCGTTTTTTGCGTCATTTTTCTCACCTTTACGATAGATCAAGCAGTCTATATGCGTATAAGTGAAAAGATTCTGCATATTGTCTATAAAATAACTATGCCAAATGCAGAATTGTTCGCCATTAATCCAAATAGAATGATGATGATTTAAAAATGCATAAGCAACGTCCATCCTGCCTTATTCTATCATTTAGGTAATTCACTTTAAATACACCCTATGTAAGAAATGTATTGCATGTTTTCAACCGCTGAGAGGTAGCGGCTGTAGCGTAGTGGATTAGTATAAGACCCGAACGCCAGCGACCGGGGTTCAAATTCGCCGGTCTATCATCATGCATTTTACCCCCATAGATGTGGTGCCAGCACGGCCTTGAAAATATGGGTTCAAGTTTGAAATAAGCACAAAAATATAATTTCATAAGCTTTAGTGAATAAGTATTTCATATGCATGAGAATTGGGACTTTTTAAGCTTCACATATATTCGCGTCACTTGGGAGTCTAACCCCCCTCGCAGAAATTCAAGACTGATGCGCTATCTCCACTCTAGCATTCTGTCACGGAGACACAATGTGCAACAGTAAGCATTGTCTACATAAGGTCCAAAAGGACGATCAAATAACGAACACCCTCTGATGAGAATCTGTATCTCTAATGAAGAACCCCAATTTCGTTGTTTGCACAATGACAATAAAGTCTGAAATCTGAATATCGTCAGACAATGCCAAGGGATCGGTTCTGTCCCGTAAAACCCTCTGTCTCCGGGAACACCCACAAATGGTGATGCCGTTGTCAGAGGAGGGGCTAGGAAGCTGCGCACGCCGATTTAAGAAGCCGATCTCCGGCTAGACTAAGCCGAAAAACTGCTCCCGACCAGGTTTGGTTGCGAGCATAAGTCACCATGGTGATACAGGGACGCTAAAAG